>NW_028232035.1:220000-443296 GCF_054491065.1 Syngnathus leptorhynchus
CACTTTGTGTCATTTTATCCGAGCGGGCGGGCGCCTCGAGAGGCGGACCGTCCGGGGCGACTCTCGGCCTGTGTTTTCGGAGCCGGCCGGGCCTCACGCTCCCTCCTTGGATGGACAACATTCGTAGTTGACACTTTGTGTCATTTTATCCGAGCGGGCGGGCGCCGCGAGGCGGACCGTCCGGGGCGACTCTCGGCCTGTGTTTTCGGAGCCGGCCGGGCATCACGCTCCCTCCTTGGATGGACAACATTCGTAGTTGACACTTTGTGTCATTTTATCCGAGCGGGCGGGCGCCTCGAGAGGCGGACCGTCCGGGGCGACTCTCGGCCTGTGTTTTCGGAGCCGGCCGGGCCTCAAGCTCCCTCCTTGGATGGACAACATTCGTAGTTGACACTTTGTGTCATTTTATCCGAGCGGGCGGGCGCCGCGAGGCGGACCGTCCGGGGCGACTCTCGGCCTGTGTTTAAGGAGCCGGCCGGGCATCACGCTCCTTCCTTGGATGGACAACATTCGCAGTTGACACTTTGTGTCATTTTATCCGAGCAGACGGGCGCCTCGAGAGGCGGACCGTCCGGGGCGACTCTCGGCCTGTGTTTTCGGAGCCGGCCGGGCATCACGCTCCCTCCTTGGATGGACAACATTCGTAGTTGACACTTTGTGTCATTTTATCCGAGCGGGCGGGCGCCTCGAGAGGCGGACCGTCCGGGGCGACTCTCGGCCTGTGTTTTCGGAGCCGGCCGGGCCTCACGCTCCCTCCTTGGATGGACAACATTCGTAGTTGACACTTTGTGTCATTTTATCCGAGCGGGCGGGCGCCTCGAGAGGCGGACCGTCCGGGGCGACTCTCGGCCTGTGTTTTCGGAGCCGGCCGGGCCTCACGCTCCCTCCTTGGATGGACAACATTCGTAGTTGACACTTTGTGTCATTTTATCCGAGCGGGCGGGCGCCGCGAGGCGGACCGTCCGGGGCGACTCTCGGCCTGTGTTTAAGGAGCCGGCCGGGCATCACGCTCCTTCCTTGGATGGACAACATTCGCAGTTGACACTTTGTGTCATTTTATCCGAGCAGACGGGCGCCGCGAGGCGGACCGTCCGGGGCGACTCTCGGCCTGTGTTTTCGGAGCCGGCCGGGCATCACGCTCCCTCCTTGGATGGACAACATTCGTAGTTGACACTTTGTGTCATTTTATCCGAGCAGACGGGCGCCGCGAGGCGACCGTCCGGGGCGACTCTCGGCCTGTGTTTAAGGAGCCGGCCGGGCATCACGCTCCTTCCTTGGATGGACAACATTCGTAGTTGACACTTTGTGTCATTTTATCCGAGCGGGCGGGCGCCGCGAGGCGGACCGTCCGGGGCGACTCTCGGCCTGTGTTTAAGGAGCCGGCCGGGCATCACGCTCCTTCCTTGGATGGACAACATTCGCAGTTGACACTTTGTGTCATTTTATCCGAGCAGACGGGCGCCGCGAGGCGGACCGTCCGGGGCGACTCTCGGCCTGTGTTTTCGGAGCCGGCCGGGCATCACGCTCCCTCCTTGGATGGACAACATTCGTAGTTGACACTTTGTGTCATTTTATCCGAGCAGACGGGCGCCGCGAGGCGGACCGTCCGGGGCGACTCTCGGCCTGTGTTTAAGGAGCCGGCCGGGCATCACGCTCCTTCCTTGGATGGACAACATTCGCAGTTGACACTTTGTGTCATTTTGTTCGGCCTGTGTTTAAGGAGGCGGCCGTCCTCCACTCGGTCCGTGTTTAAGGAGCGACACTCGCGCTCCGGTTCGGCCTGTATTTAGGGAGGCGGCCGTCCTCCGCTTGGTCTGTGTTAAGGGCGACACTCGGTCCATGTTTGAGGAGCCTGGCCCTGACGCTCCTCTCCGGCCTGTGTTTAAGGAGGCGGCCGTCCTCCCCTTGGTCTGTGTTAAGGGCGACACTCGGTCCATGTTTGAGGAGCCTGGCCCTGACGCTCCTCTCCGGCCTGTGTTTAAGGAGGCGGCCGTCCTCCCCTTGGTCTGTGTTAAGGGCGACACTCTGTCCATGTTTGAGGAGCCTGGCCCTGACGCTCCTCTCCGGCCTGTGTTTAAGGAGGCGGCCGTCCTCCCCTTGGTCTGTGTTAAGGGCGACACTCGGTCCATGTTTGAGGAGCCTGGCCCTGACGCTCCTCTCCGGCCTGTGTTTAAGGAGGCGGCCGTCCTCCCCTTGGTCCGTGTTAAGGGCGACACTCGGTCCATGTTTGAGGAGCCTGGCCCTGACGCTCCTCTCCGGCCTGTGTTTAAGGAGGCGGCCGTCCTCCCCTTGGTCCGTGTTAAGGGCGACACTCGGTCCATGTTTGAGGAGCCTGGCCCTGACGCTCCTCTCCGGCCTGTGTTTAAGGAGGCGGCCGTCCTCCCCTTGGTCTGTGTTAAGGGCGACACTCGGTCCATGTTTGAGGAGCCTGGCCCTGACGCTCCTCTCCGGCCTGTGTTTAAGGAGGCGGCCGTCCTCCCCTTGGTCTGTGTTAAGGGCGACACTCGGTCCATGTTTAAGGAGCCTGGCCCTGACGCTCCTCTCCGGCCTGTGTTTAAGGAGGCGGCCGTCCTCCCCTTGGTCTGTGTTAAGGGCGACACTCGGTCCGTGTTTAAGGAGCGGCCCTCGCGCTCCGGTTCGGCCTGTATTTAGGGAGGCGGCCGTCCTCCGCTTGGTCTGTGTTAAGGGCGACACTCGGTCCGTGTTTAAGGAGCCGGCCCTGACGCTCCTCTTCGGCCTGTGTTTAAGGAGGCGGCCGTCCTCCACTTCCTTCCATGCACCACCACATTCGCAGTTGACACTTTGCCATTTTTTCAGAGAGGTGACACTTAGTCGTTTTTTCGAAAGTTGACACTTAGTCGTTTTTTCGAAAGTTGACACTTTGCCGTTTTTTCAGAGAGGTGACACTTAGCCGTTTTTTCGAAAGTTGACACTTAGCCGTTTTTTCGAAAGTTGACACTTAGCCGTTTTTTCGAAAGTTGACACTTAGTCACTTTTTCGCCACAGTGACACCTCCAGCGCGTGCCACGGCGCTTTTCAGGTCTTCTATCCGACCTTGTGCTGTCGAGGACGGCGTGTCCGACGCCGTGGGGAGACCAGCACCATCTCCTCCATACTCGTAAACGGGGTGCTTTGGAAAACGGGGGGAAAGTCGATGAGTACACTGACTACTGGGACCATTTCATTGTACTCTGGCGCACCTGAAGACCAAAAAAGGTACTGCACCTTAGCCCGGGTACCTCACCCCCTGGTACCTCGAGGAGAACTTAGAAAAATTTCGACAAATTTTTGGTGAGCTCCAGGGAGAGAGGCTGATTTTTCGCTTTTTGAGGCCGACCGCCGAACCGGCGCGGGGCGGACTCACAAGCCCCCCAGAGCCGTGGGCACTTAGTCGTTTTTTCAGAGAGGCGACACTTAGTCGTTTTTTCAGAGGCGACACTTAGTCGTTTTTTCGAAAGTTGACACTTAGCCGTTTTTTCGAAAGTCGACACTTAGCCGTTTTTTTGGAAAGTTGACACTTAGTCGTTTTTTCGAAAGTTGACACTTAGTCGTTTTTTCGCCACAATTGGCTCTGAGCTCCAGGGGGAGAGCCTGGTTTTGCCTTATTTCAGGCCGGCTGGGGAACCGGCGCGGGTCGGATGCACGAGCCCGGCAGAGCCGTGGGCACTTAGAAAATTTTCGCCGATTAAGCTGGGACCTCCAGGCGGAGACCGGCATTCCTCGTCCTCGGGGTTCGACCCAGGAACCGGCGCTGGGCAGACGCCGTAGCCACGCAGAGCCGTGGGCACTTAGAAAATATTCGCGAAGTTGGCTCTGAGCTCCAGGCGGAGAGGCTGGTTTTGCCTTATTTCAGGCCGGCTGGGGAACCGGCGCGGGTCGGATGCACGAGCCCGCAGAGCCGTGGGCACTTTGCCATTTTCTCAGAGTCGACACTTAGTCGTTTTTTCAGAGAGGCGACACTCTGTCGTTTTTTCGAAAGTTGACACTTTGCCGTTTTTTCAGAGAGGCGACACTTAGCCGTTTTTTCGAAAGTTGACACTTAGCCGTTTTTTCGAAAGTCGACACTTAGCCGTTTTTTCAGAGATGTGACACTTTGCCGTTTTTTCGAAAGTCGACACTTAGCCGTTTTTTCAGAGATGTGACACTTAGAAACTTTTTGCCAAGTTGGCTGTGAGCTCCAGGAGGAGACCGTTATTTTTCGTCATTCGAGGCCGACTGCGGAACCGGCGCTGGGCGGACGCCAAAGCTCGGCAGGGCCGTGGGCACTTAGAAACTTTTTGCCAAGTTGGCTGTGAGCTCCAGGAGGAGACCGTTATTTTTCGTCATTCGAGGCCGACTGCGGAACCGGCGCTGGGCGGACGCCAAAGCTCGGCAGGGCCGTGGGCACTTAGAAACTTTTTGCCAAGTTGGCTGTGAGCTCCAGGAGGAGACCGTTATTTTTCGTCATTCGAGGCCGACTGCGGAACCGGCGCTGGGCGGACGCCAAAGCTCGGCAGGGCCGTGGGCACTTAGAAACTTTTTGCCAAGTTGGCTGTGAGCTCCAGGAGGAGACCGTTATTTTTCGTCATTCGAGGCCGACTGCGGAACCGGCGCTGAGCGGACGCCAAAGCTCGGCAGGGCCGTGGGCACTTAGAAACTTTTTGCCAAGTTGGCTGTGAGCTCCAGGAGGAGACCGTTATTTTTCGTCATTCGAGGCCGACTGCGGAACCGGCGCTGGGCGGACGCCAAAGCTCGGCAGGGCCGTGGGCACTTAGAAACTTTTTGCCAAGTTGGCTGTGAGCTCCAGGAGGAGACCGTTATTTTTCGTCATTCGAGGCCGACTGCGGAACCGGCGCTGGGCGGACGCCAAAGCTCGGCAGGGCCGTGGGCACTTAGAAACTTTTTGCCAAGTTGGCTGTGAGCTCCAGGAGGAGACCGTTATTTTTCGTCATTCTAGGCCGGCTGCAGAACCGGCGCGGGTTGGATGCACGAGCCCGCAGAGCCGTGGGCACTTTGCCACTTTTTCGCCACAATTGGCTGTGAGCTCCAGGAGGAGACCGTTATTTTTCGTCATTCTAGGCCGGTTGCAGAACCGGCGCGGCTCGGATGCACGAGCCCGCAGAGCCGTGGGCACTTAGAAAATTTTCAGAGAGGCGACACTTTGCCATTTTTTCAGAGAGGTGACACTTAGTCGTTTTTTCGAAAGTTGACACTTAGCCGTTTTTTCGAAAGTTGACACTTAGTCGTTTTTTCGAAAGTTGACACTTAGTCGTTTTTTCGCCAAAGTGCCCACCTCCAGCGCGTGCCACGGCGCTTTCCAGGTCTTCTATCCGACCTTGTGCTGTCGAGGACGGCGTGTCCGACGCCGTGGGGAGACCAGCACCATCTCCTCCATACTCGTAAACGAGGTGCTTTGGAAAACGGGGGGAAAGTCGATGAGTACACTGACTACTGGGACCATTTCATTGTACTCTGGCGCACCTGAAGACCAAAAAAGGTACTGCACCTTAGCCCGGGTACCTCACCCCCTGGTACCTCGAGGAGAACTTAGAAAAATTTCGACAAATTTTTGGTGAGCTCCAGGGAGAGAGGCTGATTTTTTGCTTTTTGAGGCCGACCGCCGAACCGGCGCGGGGCGGACTCACAAGCCCCGCAGAGCCGTGGGCACTTAGTCGTTTTTTCGAAAGTTGACACTTAGCCGTTTTTTCGAAAGTTGACACTTAGCCGTTTTTTCGAAAGTCGACACTTAGCCGTTTTTTCGAAAGTTGACACTTAGTCGTTTTTTCGCCGATTTTGCTGGGACCTCCAGGCGAGGACCGGCGTTTTTCGTCTTCCGGGTCCGACCCGGGAACCAGCGCCGAGCGGACACATTCGCTCGCTAGTGCCGTTGGCACTTAGAAAATTTTTCGTTTGTCATGAGCTCCGGGCGGAGACCGGCGTTTTTCGTCTTCCGGGTTCGACCCGGGAACCAGCGCCGAGCGGACACATTCGCTCGCTAGTGCCGTTGGCACTTAGAAAATTTTTCGTTTGTCATGAGCTCCGGGCGGAGAGCGGCGTTTTTCGTCTTCCGGGTTCGACCCGGGAACCAGCGCCGAGCGGACACATTCGCTCGCTAGTGCCGTTGGCACTTAGAAAATTTTTCGTTTGTCATGAGCTCCGGGCGGAGAGCGGCGTTTTTCGTCTTCCGGGTTCGACCCGGGAACCAGCGCCGAGCGGACACATTCGCTCGCTAGTGCCGTTGGCACTTAGAAAATTTTTCGTTTGTCATGAGCTCCGGGCGGAGACCGGCGTTTTTCGTCTTCCGGGTTCGACCCGGGAACCAGCGCCGAGCGGACACATTCGCTCGCAAGTGCCGTTGGCACTTAGAAAATTTTTCGTTTGTCATGAGCTCCGGGCGAGGACCGGCGTTTTTCGTCTTCCGGGTTCGACCCGGGAACCAGCGCCGAGCGGACACATTCGCTCGCTAGTGCCGTTGGCACTTAGAAAATTTTTCGTTTGTCATGAGCTCCGGGCGGAGACCGGCGTTTTTCGTCTTCCGGGTTCGACCCGGGAACCAGCGCCGAGCGGACACATTCGCTCGCTAGTGCCGTTGGCACTTAGAAAATTTTTCGTTTGTCATGAGCTCCGGGCGGAGACCGGCGTTTTTCGTCTTCCGGGTTCGACCCGGGAACCAGCGCCGAGCGGACACATTCGCTCGCAAGTGCCGTTGGCACTTAGAAAATTTTTCGTTTGTCATGAGCTCCGGGCGAGGACCGGCGTTTTTCGTCTTCCGGGTTCGACCCGGGAACCAGCGCCGAGCGGACACATTCGCTCGCTAGTGCCGTTGGCACTTAGAAAATTTTTCGTTTGTCATGAGCTCCGGGCGGAGACCGGCGTTTTTCGTCTTCCGGGTTCGACCCGGGAACCAGCACCGAGCGGACACATTCGCTCGCTAGTGCCGTTGGCACTTAGACAATTTTTCGTTTGTCATGAGCTCCGGGCGAGGACCGGCGTTTTTCGTCTTCCGGGTTCGACCCGGGAACCAGCGCCGAGCGGACACATTCGCTCGCTAGTGCCGTTGGCACTTAGAAAATTTTTCGTTTGTCATGAGCTTCGGGCGAGGACCGGCGTTTTTCGTCTTCCGGGTTCGACCCGGGAACCAGCGCCGAGCGGACACATTCGCTCGCTAGTGCCGTTGGCACTTAGAAAATTTTTCGTTTGTCATGAGCTCCGGGCGGAGACCGGCGTTTTTCGTCTTCCGGGTTCGACCCGGGAACCAGCGCCGAGCGGACACATTCGCTCGCTAGTGCCGTTGGCACTTAGAAAATTTTTCGTTTGTCATGAGCTCCGGGCGGAGACCGGCATTTTTCGTCATTCGAGGCCGACGGGGGAACCAGCCGGAGCGGACACGTTTGCTCGGAAGAGCCGTTGGCACTTAGAAAAAATTCCGTGTCTCGTGAGCTCCAGGGGGGACAGGCTGGTTTTATTCATCCGTAGCCGACATGGGAACCAGCGCGGAGCGGATTGGTGTTGCGCTGCCATATACCTCATCTCTCTCAGGAGTCCCCCCCTTATACGTGCCGATGGTGTTTTGGAAAACGGGGGGTAACTGGATGAGTACACTGACTAGGGGGACCAGTACACTAGCGAGTGGGACCAGTACACTGACTAGTGGGACCAACACACTATGAGCGCCTGGTACCTAAAATGGAAGTATAGAGGCCGAATTTCGGGCAAGATCACGCCGTGTTAGGCTTCCAGGACCTCGGCTAAGCAATTTTAACGGGTCGCCCGGTTCTTTTTTGATCCAGCCCGGTTCTTTTTTTATCCAGCCCGGTTCTTTTTACACTTCCAGCTGGAGCTCGGGAGCGGCTTTTTGCACAAGAACACGCCGTGTTAGGCTTCCAGGACCTCGGCTAAGCAATTTTAACGGGTCGCCCGGTTCTTTTTTTTTTATCCAGCCCGGTTCTTTTTTTATCCAGCCCGGTTCTTTTTACACTTCCAGCTGGAGCTCGGGAGCGGCTTTTTGCACAAGAACACGCCGTGTTAGGCTTCCAGGACCTCGGCTAAGCAATTTTAACGGGTCGCCCGGTTCTTTTTTTTATCCAGCCCGGTTCTTTTTTTATCCAGCCCGGTTCTTTTTACACTTCCAGCTGGAGCTCGGGAGCGGCTTTTTGCACAAGATCACGCCGTGTTAGGCTTCCAGGACCTCGGCTAAGCAATTTTAACGGGTCGCCCGGTTCTTTTTTGATCCAGCCCGGTTCTTTTTTTTATCCAGCCTGGTTCTTTTTACACTTCCAGCTGGAGCTCGGGAGCGGCTTTTTGCACAAGATCACGCCGTGTTAGGCTTCCAGGACCTCGGCTAAGCAATTTTAACGGGTCGCCCGGTTCTTTTTTGATCCAGCCCGGTTCTTTTTTTTATCCAGCCCGGTTCTTTTTACACTTCCAGCTGGAGCTCGGGAGCGGCTTTTTGCACAAGAACACGCCGTGTTAGGCTTCCAGGACCTCGGCTAAGCAATTTTAACGGGTCGCCCGGTTCTTTTTTTTTATCCAGCCCGGTTCTTTTTTGATCCAGCCCGGTTCTTTTTTTTATCCAGCCCGGTTCTTTTTACACTTCCAGCTGGAGCTCGGGAGCGGCTTTTTGCACAAGATCACGCCGTGTTAGGCTTCCAGGACCTCGGCGAAGCAATTTTAACGGGTCGCCCGGTTCTTTTTTTGATCCAGCCCGGTTCTTTTTTTGATCCAGCCCGGTTCTTTTTACACTTCCAGCTGGAGCTCGGGAGCGGCTTTTTGCACAAGATCACGCCGGGTTAGGCTTCCAGGACCTCGGCTAAGCAATTTTAACGGGTCGCCCGGTTCTTTTTTGATCCAGCCCGGTTCTTTTTTTATCCAGCCCGGTTCTTTTTACACTTCCAGCTGGAGCTCGGGAGCGGCTTTTTGCACAAGATCACGCCGGGTTAGGCTTCCAGGACCTCGGCTAAGCAATTTTAACGGGTCCCCCGGTTCTTTTTTGATCCAGCCCGGTTCTTTTTTTATCCAGCCCGGTTCTTTTTACACTTCCAGCTGGAGCTCGGGAGCGGCTTTTTGCACAAGATCACGCCGGGTTAGGCTTCCAGGACCTCGGCTAAGCAATTTTAACGGGTCGCCCGGTTCTTTTTTGATCCAGCCCGGTTCTTTTTTTATCCAGCCCGGTTCTTTTTACACTTCCAGCTGGAGCTCGGGAGCGGCTTTTTGCACAAGAACACGCCGTGTTAGGCTTCCAGGACCTCGGCTAAGAAATTTTAACGGGTCGCCCGGTTCTTTTTTTGATCCAGCCCGGTTCTTTTTTTATCCAGCCCGGTTCTTTTTACACTTCCAGCTGGAGCTCGGGAGCGGCTTTTTGCACAAGATCACGCCGTGTTAGGCTTCCAGGACCTCGGCTCAGCAATTTTAACGGGTCGCCCGGTTCTTTTTTGATCCAGCCCGGTTCTTTTTTTTATCCAGCCCGGTTCTTTTTACACTTCCAGCTGGAGCTCGGGAGCGGCTTTTTGCACAAGATCACGCCGTGTTAGGCTTCCAGGACCTCGGCGAAGCAATTTTAACGGGTCGCCCGGTTCTTTTTTTGATCCAGCCCGGTTCTTTTTTTTATCCAGCCCGGTTCTTTTTACACTTCCAGCTGGAGCTCGGGAGCGGCTTTTTGCACAAGATCACGCCGGGTTAGGCTTCCAGGACCTCGGCTAAGCAATTTTAACGGGTCGCCCGGTTCTTTTTTGATCCAGCCCGGTTCTTTTTTTATCCAGCCCGGTTCTTTTTACACTTCCAGCTGGAGCTCGGGAGCGGCTTTTTGCACAAGATCACGCCGGGTTAGGCTTCCAGGACCTCGGCTAAGCAATTTTAACGGGTCCCCCGGTTCTTTTTTGATCCAGCCCGGTTCTTTTTTTATCCAGCCCGGTTCTTTTTACACTTCCAGCTGGAGCTCGGGAGCGGCTTTTTGCACAAGATCACGCCGGGTTAGGCTTCCAGGACCTCGGCTAAGCAATTTTAACGGGTCGCCCGGTTCTTTTTTGATCCAGCCCGGTTCTTTTTTTATCCAGCCCGGTTCTTTTTACACTTCCAGCTGGAGCTCGGGAGCGGCTTTTTGCACAAGAACACGCCGTGTTAGGCTTCCAGGACCTCGGCTAAGAAATTTTAACGGGTCGCCCGGTTCTTTTTTTGATCCAGCCCGGTTCTTTTTTTATCCAGCCCGGTTCTTTTTACACTTCCAGCTGGAGCTCGGGAGCGGCTTTTTGCACAAGATCACGCCGTGTTAGGCTTCCAGGACCTCGGCTCAGCAATTTTAACGGGTCGCCCGGTTCTTTTTTGATCCAGCCCGGTTCTTTTTTTATCCAGCCCGGTTCTTTTTACACTTCCAGCTGGAGCTCGGGAGCGGCTTTTTGCACAAGATCACGCCGTGTTAGGCTTCCAGGACCTCGGCTAAGCAATTTTAACGGGTCGCCCGGTTCTTTTTTTGATCCAGCCCGGTTCTTTTTTTTTATCCAGCCTGGTTCTTTTTACACTTCCAGCTGGAGCTCGGGAGCGGCTTTTTGCACAAGATCACGCCGTGTTAGGCTTCCAGGACCTCGGCTAAGCAATTTTAACGGGTCGCCCGGTTCTTTTTTGATCCAGCCCGGTTCTTTTTCCACTTCCAGCTGGAGCTCAGCAGCGGCTTTTTGCACAAGATCACGCCGGGTTAGGCTTCCAGGACCTCGGCTAAGCACTTCTAACGGGTCGCCCGGTTCTTTTTTTGAACCAGCCCGGTTCTTTTTCCACTTCCAGCTGGAGCTCAGCAGCGGCTTTTTGCACAAGATCACGCCGGGTTAGGGTTCCAGGACCTCGGCTAAGCAATTTTAACGGGCCGCCCGGTTCTTTTTTTGATCCAGCCCGGTTCTTTTTACACTTCCAGCTGGAGCTCAGCAGCGGCTTTTTGCACAAGATCACGCCGGGTTAGGCTTCCAGGACCTCGGCTAAGCACTTCTAACGGGCCCTGGTCCACCCCTGCCAGCGCATTTCAAAACTTGGCATTAATTTCGACCTAAGAGACGAAGTCTGATTTTTTTCTACCACTTGGGCGGCCTTTTTGCACCCAGAACACCCGCACCGGCACCATAAATTCGAAGGGTGCCGAGTGCGTCGGCGCAGATTCTGCGACGGAGTGACACTTCCCTCTTGTGGACATTCGGCGGTAGGTGAAATGCGCACTCGGTCTTCTCTTTTCTTTTCCTTCCAGTGAAACTTTGGCAACATTCTGCGAGCTGCTGGCTTCCAGAACCTCGGCCAAGCAGGTGGAGGATTTTTTTCCACTTCCAGCTGGAGGTGAGGAGGGACTTTTTGGGCAAGATCACGCCGACTTAGCAAGCAAGGTGGAAGTGCCAGCATGCTCCGTGGCTGGAAGTGTGGATGTGCCAGCACCCTCCCTGCCTATGGAAGTGTGGAGCTCCAGCACCCTCCCTGCCTATGGAAGTGTGGAGCTCCAGCACCCTCCCTGCCTATGGAAGTGTGGAGCTCCAGCACCCTCCCTGCCTATGGAAGTGTGGAGCTCCAGCACCCTCCCTGCCTATGGAAGTGTGGAGCTCCAGCACCCTCCCTGCCTATGGAAGTGTGGAGCTCCAGCACCCTCCCTGCCTATGGAAGTGTGGAGCTCCAGCACCCTCCCTGCCTATGGAAGTGTGGAGCTCCAGCACCCTCCCTGCCTATGGAAGTGTGGAGCTCCAGCACCCTCCCTGCCTATGGAAGTGTGGAGCTCCAGCACCCTCCCTGCCTATGGAAGTGTGGAGCTCCAGCACCCTCCCTGCCTATGGAAGTGTGGAGCTCCAGCACCCTCCCTGCCTATGGAAGTGTGGAGCTCCAGCACCCTCCCTGCCTATGGAAGTGTGGAGCTCCAGCACCCTCCCTGCCTATGGAAGTGTGGAGCTCCAGCACCCTCCCTGCCTATGGAAGTGTGGAGCTCCAGCACCCTCCCTGCCTATGGAAGTGTGGAGCTCCAGCACCCTCCCTGCCTATGGAAGTGTGGAGCTCCAGCACCCTCCCTGCCTATGGAAGTGTGGAGCTCCAGCACCCTCCCTGCCTATGGAAGTGTGGAGCTCCAGCACCCTCCCTGCCTATGGAAGTGTGGAGCTCCAGCACCCTCCCTGCCTATGGAAGTGTGGAGCTCCAGCACCCTCCCTGCCTATGGAAGTGTGGAGCTCCAGCACCCTCCCTGCCTATGGAAGTGTGGAGCTCCAGCACCCTCCCTGCCTATGGAAGTGTGGAGCTCCAGCACCCTCCCTGCCTATGGAAGTGTGGAGCTCCAGCACCCTCCCTGCCTATGGAAGTGTGGAGCTCCAGCACCCTCCCTGCCTATGGAAGTGTGGAGCTCCAGCACCCTCCCTGCCTATGGAAGTGTGGAGCTCCAGCACCCTCCCTGCCTATGGAAGTGTGGAGCTCCAGCACCCTCCCTGCCTATGGAAGTGTGGAGCTCCAGCACCCTCCCTGCCTATGGAAGTGTGGAGCTCCAGCACCCTCCCTGCCTATGGAAGTGTGGAGCTCCAGCACCCTCCCTGCCTATGGAAGTGTGGAGCTCCAGCACCCTCCCTGCCTATGGAAGTGTGGAGCTCCAGCACCCTCCCTGCCTATGGAAGTGTGGAGCTCCAGCACCCTCCCTGCCTATGGAAGTGTGGAGCTCCAGCACCCTCCCTGCCTATGGAAGTGTGGAGCTCCAGCACCCTCCCTGCCTATGGAAGTGTGGAGCTCCAGCACCCTCCCTGCCTATGGAAGTGTGGAGCTCCAGCACCCTCCCTGCCTATGGAAGTGTGGAGCTCCAGCACCCTCCCTGCCTATGGAAGTGTGGAGCTCCAGCACCCTCCCTGCCTATGGAAGTGTGGAGCTCCAGCACCCTCCCTGCCTATGGAAGTGTGGAGCTCCAGCACCCTCCCTGCCTATGGAAGTGTGGAGCTCCAGCACCCTCCCTGCCTATGGAAGTGTGGAGCTCCAGCACCCTCCCTGCCTATGGAAGTGTGGAGCTCCAGCACCCTCCCTGCCTATGGAAGTGTGGAGCTCCAGCACCCTCCCTGCCTATGGAAGTGTGGAGCTCCAGCACCCTCCCTGCCTATGGAAGTGTGGAGCTCCAGCACCCTCCCTGCCTATGGAAGTGTGGAGCTCCAGCACCCTCCCTGCCTATGGAAGTGTGGAGCTCCAGCACCCTCCCTGCCTATGGAAGTGTGGAGCTCCAGCACCCTCCCTGCCTATGGAAGTGTGGAGCTCCAGCACCCTCCCTGCCTATGGAAGTGTGGAGCTCCAGCACCCTCCCTGCCTATGGAAGTGTGGAGCTCCAGCACCCTCCCTGCCTATGGAAGTGTGGAGCTCCAGCACCCTCCCTGCCTATGGAAGTGTGGAGCTCCAGCACCCTCCCTGCCTATGGAAGTGTGGAGCTCCAGCACCCTCCCTGCCTATGGAAGTGTGGAGCTCCAGCACCCTCCCTGCCTATGGAAGTGTGGAGCTCCAGCACCCTCCCTGCCTATGGAAGTGTGGAGCTCCAGCACCCTCCCTGCCTATGGAAGTGTGGAGCTCCAGCACCCTCCCTGCCTATGGAAGTGTGGAGCTCCAGCACCCTCCCTGCCTATGGAAGTGTGGAGCTCCAGCACCCTCCCTGCCTATGGAAGTGTGGAGCTCCAGCACCCTCCCTGCCTATGGAAGTGTGGAGCTCCAGCACCCTCCCTGCCTATGGAAGTGTGGAGCTCCAGCACCCTCCCTGCCTATGGAAGTGTGGAGCTCCAGCACCCTCCGTGCCTAGGGAAGTGTGGAGCTCCAGCACCCTCCCTGCCTATGGAAGAGCCACCTCCGCGGGCATGCTGCTCAACCACGCCGGCCCAGAGTTCCAGCCGCTCGGCTACACTCTCTCACAAGCCCCGCCTGGAGCTCCCCAGCCCGCCCCTGGTACCTCAACTACCGAGGCCAGCCGCTCGACCAGGCCGGCCCAGAGTTCCAGCCGCTCGGCTTCACTCTCTCACAAGCCCCGCCTGGAGCTCCCCAGCCCGCCCCTGGTACCTCAACTACCGAGGCCAGCCGCTCGACCACGCCGGCGCAGAGTTCCAGCCGCTCGGATAAGCTCTGCCACTCTCCCGCTAAGCAGCCACCGGTAACGGGGAAATGTCGCCGCCTTGTGGACACGCCCTTGTAAATGAATGGGCTTTCGCACTTAGTGCAATTTTCGCCAGCTCCGTGGCTGCAAGTATGGAGCTATGGAGCCACCAGCCAGGCTGGAGCTCTGGAGCTATGGAAGTATGGAGCTATGGATCTATGGAAGTATGGAGTTATGGAGCTCTGGAGCTATGGAGCTATGGAGCTATGGAGCTATGGAAGTCTGGAGCTATGGAAGTATGGAGCTATGGAGCTATGGAAGTATGGAGCTCTGGAGCTATGGAGCTATGGAGCCACCAGCCAGCACCCTCCGTGGCTCAACCACGCCGGCCCAGAGTTCCAGCCGCTCGGCTTCACTCTCTCACAAGCCCCGCCTGGAGCTCCCCAGCCCGCCCCTGGTACCTCAACTACCGAGGCCAGCCGCTCGACCAGGCCGGCCGAGAGTTCCAGCCGCTCGGCTTCACTCTCTCACAAGACCCGCCTGGAGCTCCCTGCCCCACCCCTGGTACCTCAACTACCGAGGCCAGCCGCTCGACCACGCCGGCGCAGAGTTCCAGCCGCTCGGATAAGCTCTGTCACTCACCCGCCGCGCAGCCACCGGTAACGGGGAAATGTCGCCGCCTGGCGGACACGCCGTTGTAAATGAATGGGCTTTCGCACTTAGTGCAATTTTCGCCAACTCTCTGACTGGAGCTATGGAAGTATGGAGCTATGGAGCCACCAGCCACCCAGGCTGGAGCTATGGAGCCATGGAGCTCTGGTGCTATGGAGCTCTGGAGGTATGGAGCTATGGAGCTATGGAGCTATGGAGCCCTGGAGCTCTGGAGGTATGGAGCTATGGTGCTATGGAGCTCTGAAGCCATGGAGCTCTGGTGCTATGGAGCTCTGGAGCTCTGGAGGTATGGAGCTCTGGAGGTATGGAGCTATGGAGCCCTGGAGCCCTGGAGCTATGGAGCCCTGGAGCTATGGAGCCCTGGAGCCCTGGAGCTATGGAGCCCTGGAGCTATGGAGCTATGGAGCCCTGGAGCTATGGAGCTATGGAGCTCTGGTGCTATGGAGCTATGGAGCTCTGGTGCTATGGAGCTATGGAGCTCTGGTGCTATGGAGCTATGGAGCTCTGGTGCTATGGAGCTATGGAGCTCTGGTGCTATGGAGCTATGGAGCTCTGGTGCTATGGAGCTATGGAGCTCTGGTGCTATGGAGCTATGGAGCTCTGGTGCTATGGAGCTATGGAGCTCTGGTGCTATGGAGCTATGGAGCTCTGGTGCTATGGAGCTATGGAGCTCTGGTGCTATGGAGCTATGGAGCTCTGGTGCTATGGAGCTATGGAGCTCTGGTGCTATGGAGCTATGGAGCTCTGGAGGTATGGAGCTATGGAGGTATGGAGCCACCAGCCAGCACCCTCCGAGGCTGGATCAATGGAAGTGTTTTAGGTACCAGGCAGCCAAAGGGCCGAGGCCTCACGCTCGACCACGCCGGCGCAGAGTTCCAGCCGCTCGGATAAGCTCTGTCACTCACCCGCCGCGCAGCCACCGGTAACGGGGAAATGTCGCCGCCTTGTGGACACGCCGTTGTAAATGAATGGGCTTTCGCACTTAGTGCAATTTTCGCCAACTCTCTGACTGGAGCTATGGAAGTATGGAGCTATGGAGCCACCAGCCACCCAGGCTGGAGCTATGGAGCTCTGGAGCTATGGAGCTCTGGTGCTATGGAAGTATGGAGCTATGGAGCTATGGAAGTATGGCGCTATGGAGCTATGGAGCTCTGGAAGTATGGAGCTATGGAGCTCTGGAGGTATGGAGCTATGGAGCCCTGGAGCCCTGGAGCTATGGAGCCCTGGAGCTATGGAGCTATGGAGCCCTGGAGCTATGGAGCCCTGGAGCTATGGAGCTATGGAGCTCTGGTGCTTTGGAGCTATGGAGCTCTGGTGCTATGGAGCTATGGAGCTCTGGTGCTATGGAGCTATGGAGCTCTGGTGCTATGGAGCTATGGAGCTCTGGTGCTATGGAGCTATGGAGCTCTGGTGCTATGGAGCTATGGAGCTCTGGAAGTATGGAGCTATGGAGCTCTGGAGGTATGGAGCTATGGAGCCCTGGAGCTATGGAGCCCTGGAGCTATGGAAGTATGGAGCTCTGGTGCTATGGAGCTATGGAGCTCTGGTGCTATGGAGCTATGGAGCTCTGGAGCTATGGAGCTCTGGAGGTATGGAGCTATGGAGCTATGGAGCTCTGGAGGTATGGAGCTATGGAGCTATGGAAGTATGGAGCTCTGGTGCTATGGAGCTATGGAGCTCTGGTGCTATGGAGCTATGGAGCTCTGGTGCTATGGAGCTATGGAGCTATGGAGCTCTGGAAGTATGGAGCTCTGGTGCTATGGAGCTATGGAGCTCTGGTGCTATGGAGCTATGGAGCTCTGGTGCTATGGAGCTATGGAGCTCTGGTGCTATGGAGCTCTGGTGCTATGGAGCTCTGGTGCTATGGAGCTATGGAGCTCTGGTGCTATGGAGCTATGGAGCTCTGGAGGTATGGAGCTCTGGAGGTATGGAGCTCTGGAGGTATGGAGCTTTGGAGCCCTGGAGCTCTGGAGGTATGGAGCTATGGTGCTATGGAGCTCTGAAGCCATGGAGCTCTGGTGCTATGGAGCTCTGGAGCTCTGGAGGTATGGAGCTCTGGAGGTATGGAGCTATGGAGCCCTGGAGCTCTGGAGGTATGGAGCTATGGTGCTATGGAGCTCTGAAGCCATGGAGCTCTGGTGCTATGGAGCTCTGGAGCTCTGGAGGTATGGAGCTCTGGAGGTATGGAGCCCTGGAGCTCTGGAGGTATGGAGCTATGGTGCTATGGAGCTCTGAAGCCATGGAGCTCTGGTGCTATGGAGCTCTGGAGCTCTGGAGGTATGGAGCTCTGGAGGTATGGAGCTCTGGAGGTATGGAGCTATGGAGCCCTGGAGCTCTGGAGGTATGGAGCTATGGTGCTATGGAGCTCTGAAGCCATGGAGCTCTGGTGCTATGGAGCTCTGGAGGTATGGAGCTCTGGAGGTATGGAGCTCTGGAGGTATGGAGCTATGGAGCCCTGGAGCTCTGGAGGTATGGAGCTATGGTGCTATGGAGCTCTGAAGCCATGGAGCTCTGGTGCTATGGAGCTATGGAGCTCTGGTGCTATGGAGCTATGGAGGTATGGAGCCACCAGCCAGCACCCTCCGTGGCTGGATCAATGGAAGTGTTTTAGGTACCAGGCAGCCAAAGGGCCGAGGCCTCACGCTCGACCACGCCGGCGCAGAGTTCCAGCCGCTCGGATAAGCTCTGTCACTCACCCGCCGCGCAGCCACCGGTAACGGGGAAATGTCGCCGCCTTGTGGACACGCCGTTGTAAATGAATGGGCTTTCGCACTTAGTGCAATTTTCGCCAACTCTCTGACTTAGAGCTATGGAAGTATGGAGCTATGGAGCCACCAGCCACCCAGGCTGGAGCTCTGGAGCTCTGGAGGTATGGAGCTCTGGAGGTATGGAGCTATGGAGCCCTGGAGCTCTGGAGGTATGGAGCTATGGTGCTATGGAGCTCTGAAGCCATGGAGCTCTGGTGCTATGGAGCTCTGGAGGTATGGAGCTCTGGAGGTATGGAGCTCTGGAGGTATGGAGCTATGGAGCCCTGGAGCTCTGGAGGTATGGAGCTATGGTGCTATGGAGCTCTGAAGCCATGGAGCTCTGGTGCTATGGAGCTATGGAGCTCTGGTGCTATGGAGCTATGGAGGTATGGAGCCACCAGCCAGCACCCTCCGTGGCTGGATCAATGGAAGTGTTTTAGGTACCAGGCAGCCAAAGGGCCGAGGCCTCACGCTCGACCACGCCGGCGCAGAGTTCCAGCCGCTCGGATAAGCTCTGTCACTCACCCGCCGCGCAGCCACCGGTAACGGGGAAATGTCGCCGCCTGGCGGACACGCCGTTGTAAATGAATGGGCTTTCGCACTTAGTGCAATTTTCGCCAACTCTCTGACTTAGAGCTATGGAAGTATGGAGCTATGGAGCCACCAGCCACCCAGGCTGGAGCTATGGAGCTCTGGAGGTATGGAGCTCAGGTGCTATGGAAGTATGGAGCTATGGAGCTATGGAAGTATGGAGCTATGGAGCTATGGAGCTCTGGAAGTATGGAGCTATGGAGCTCTGGAGGTATGGAGCTATGGAGCCCTGGAGCCCTGGAGCTATGGAGCTCTGGTGCTATGGAGGTATGGAGCTCTGGAGGTATGGAGCTCTGGAGGTATGGAGCTATGGAGCTATGGAGCCCTGGAGCTATGGAGCTATGGAGCCCTGGAGCTATGGAGCTATGGAGCCCTGGAGCTATGGAGCTATGGAGCTCTGGTGCTATGGAGCTATGGAGCTCTGGTGCTATGGAGCTATGGAGCTCTGGTGCTATGGAGCTATGGAGCTCTGGTGCTATGGAGCTATGGAGCTATGGAAGTATGGAGCTATGGAGCTCTGGAGGTATGGAGCTATGGAGCCCTGGAGCTATGGAGCCCTGGAGCTATGGAAGTATGGAGCTCTGGTGCTATGGAGCTATGGAGCTCTGGTGCTATGGAGCTATGGAGCTCTGGAGCTATGGAGCTCTGGAGGTATGGAGCTATGGAGCTATGGAGCTCTGGAGGTATGGAGCTATGGAGCTATGGAAGTATGGAGCTCTGGTGCTATGGAGCTATGGAGCTCTGGTGCTATGGAGCTATGGAGCTCTGGTGCTATGGAGCTATGGAGCTATGGAGCTCTGGAAGTATGGAGCTCTGGTGCTATGGAGCTATGGAGCTCTGGTGCTATGGAGCTATGGAGCTCTGGTGCTATGGAGCTATGGAGCTCTGGTGCTATGGAGCTCTGGTGCTATGGAGCTCTGGTGCTATGGAGCTATGGAGCTCTGGTGCTATGGAGCTATGGAGCTCTGGAGGTATGGAGCTCTGGAGGTATGGAGCTCTGGAGGTATGGAGCTTTGGAGCCCTGGAGCTCTGGAGGTATGGAGCTATGGTGCTATGGAGCTCTGAAGCCATGGAGCTCTGGTGCTATGGAGCTCTGGAGGTATGGAGCTCTGGAGGTATGGAGCTATGGAGCCCTGGAGCTCTGGAGGTATGGAGCTATGGTGCTATGGAGCTCTGAAGCCATGGAGCTCTGGTGCTATGGAGCTCTGGAGCTCTGGAGGTATGGAGCTCTGGAGGTATGGAGCTATGGAGCCCTGGAGCTCTGGAGGTATGGAGCTATGGTGCTATGGAGCTCTGAAGCCATGGAGCTCTGGTGCTATGGAGCTCTGGAGCTCTGGAGGTATGGAGCTCTGGAGGTATGGAGCTCTGGAGGTATGGAGCTATGGAGCCCTGGAGCTCTGGAGGTATGGAGCTATGGTGCTATGGAGCTCTGAAGCCATGGAGCTCTGGTGCTATGGAGCTCTGGAGGTATGGAGCTCTGGAGGTATGGAGCTCTGGAGGTATGGAGCTATGGAGCCCTGGAGCTCTGGAGGTATGGAGCTATGGTGCTATGGAGCTCTGAAGCCATGGAGCTCTGGTGCTATGGAGCTATGGAGCTCTGGTGCTATGGAGCTATGGAGGTATGGAGCCACCAGCCAGCACCCTCCGTGGCTGGATCAATGGAAGTGTTTTAGGTACCAGGCAGCCAAAGGGCCGAGGCCTCACGCTCGACCACGCCGGCGCAGAGTTCCAGCCGCTCGGATAAGCTCTGTCACTCACCCGCCGCGCAGCCACCGGTAACGGGGAAATGTCGCCGCCTTGTGGACACGCCGTTGTAAATGAATGGGCTTTCGCACTTAGTGCAATTTTCGCCAACTCTCTGACTTAGAGCTATGGAAGTATGGAGCTATGGAGCCACCAGCCACCCAGGCTGGAGCTCTGGAGCTCTGGAGGTATGGAGCTCTGGTGCTATGGAAGTATGGAGCTCTGGTGCTATGGAAGTATGGAGCTATGGAGGTATGGAAGTATGGAGCTATGGAAGTATGGAGCTATGGAGCTCTGGAAGTATGGAGCTATGGAGCTCTGGAGGTATGGAGCCCTGGAGCTATGGAGCCCTGGAGCTATGGAAGTATGGAGCTCTGGTGCTATGGAGCTATGGAGCTCTGGTGCTATGGAGCTATGGAGCTATGGAGCTCTGGAGCTATGGAGCTCTGGAGGTATGGAGCTATGGAGCTATGGAGCTCTGGAGGTATGGAGCTATGGAGCTATGGAAGTATGGAGCTCTGGTGCTATGGAGCTATGGAGCTCTGGTGCTATGGAGCTATGGAGCTCTGGTGCTATGGAGCTATGGAGCTATGGAGCTCTGGAAGTATGGAGCTCTGGTGCTATGGAGCTATGGAGCTCTGGTGCTATGGAGCTATGGAGCTCTGGTGCTATGGAGCTCTGGTGCTATGGAGCTCTGGTGCTATGGAGCTATGGAGCTCTGGTGCTATGGAGCTCTGGAGGTATGGAGCTCTGGAGGTATGGAGCTCTGGAGGTATGGAGCTATGGAGCCCTGGAGCTCTGGAGGTATGGAGCTATGGTGCTATGGAGCTCTGAAGCCATGGAGCTCTGGTGCTATGGAGCTATGGAGCTCTGGTGCTATGGAGCTATGGAGCTATGGAGCTCTGGAAGTATGGAGCTCTGGTGCTATGGAGCTATGGAGCTCTGGTGCTATGGAGCTATGGAGCTCTGGTGCTATGGAGCTATGGAGCTCTGGTGCTATGGAGCTCTGGTGCTATGGAGCTCTGGTGCTATGGAGCTATGGAGCTCTGGTGCTATGGAGCTATGGAGCTCTGGAGGTATGGAGCTCTGGAGGTATGGAGCTCTGGAGGTATGGAGCTATGGAGCCCTGGAGCTCTGGAGGTATGGAGCTATGGTGCTATGGAGCTCTGAAGCCATGGAGCTCTGGTGCTATGGAGCTCTGGAGCTCTGGAGGTATGGAGCTCTGGAGGTATGGAGCTATGGAGCCCTGGAGCTCTGGAGGTATGGAGCTATGGTGCTATGGAGCTCTGAAGCCATGGAGCTCTGGTGCTATGGAGCTCTGGAGCTCTGGAGGTATGGAGCTCTGGAGGTATGGAGCTCTGGAGGTATGGAGCTATGGAGCCCTGGAGCTCTGGAGGTATGGAGCTATGGTGCTATGGAGCTCTGAAGCCATGGAGCTCTGGTGCTATGGAGCTCTGGAGGTATGGAGCTCTGGAGGTATGGAGCTCTGGAGGTATGGAGCTATGGAGCCCTGGAGCTCTGGAGGTATGGAGCTATGGTGCTATGGAGCTCTGAAGCCATGGAGCTCTGGTGCTATGGAGCTCTGGAGGTATGGAGCTCTGGAGGTATGGAGCTATGGAGCCCTGGAGCTCTGGAGGTATGGAGCTATGGTGCTATGGAGCTCTGAAGCCATGGAGCTCTGGTGCTATGGAGCTATGGAGCTCTGGTGCTATGGAGCTATGGAGGTATGGAGCCACCAGCCAGCACCCTCCGTGGCTGGATCAATGGAAGTGTTTTAGGTACCAGGCAGCCAAAGGGCCGAGGCCTCACGCTCGACCACGCCGGCGCAGAGTTCCAGCCGCTCGGATAAGCTCTGTCACTCACCCGCCGCGCAGCCACCGGTAACGGGGAAATGTCGCCGCCTGGCGGACACGCCGTTGTAAATGAATGGGCTTTCGCACTTAGTGCAATTTTCGCCAACTCTCTGACTTAGAGCTATGGAAGTATGGAGCTATGGAGCCACCAGCCACCCAGGCTGGAGCTATGGAGCTCTGGAGGTATGAAGCTCAGGTGCTATGGAAGTATGGAGCTATGGAGCTATGGAAGTATGGAGCTATGGAGCTATGGAGCTCTGGAAGTATGGAGCTATGGAGCTCTGGAGGTATGGAGCTATGGAGCCCTGGAGCCCTGGAGCTATGGAGCTCTGGTGCTATGGAGGTATGGAGCTCTGGAGGTATGGAGCTCTGGAGGTATGGAGCTATGGAGCTATGGAGCCATGGAGCTATGGAGCTATGGAGCCCTGGAGCTATGGAGCTATGGAGCCCTGGAGCTATGGAGCTATGGAGCTCTGGTGCTATGGAGCTATGGAGCTCTGGTGCTATGGAGCTATGGAGCTCTGGTGCTATGGAGCTATGGAGCTCTGGTGCTATGGAGCTATGGAGCTCTGGAAGTATGGAGCTATGGAGCTCTGGAGGTATGGAGCTATGGAGCCCTGGAGCTATGGAGCCCTGGAGCTATGGAAGTATGGAGCTCTGGTGCTATGGAGCTATGGAGCTCTGGTGCTATGGAGCTATGGAGCTCTGGAGCTATGGAGCTCTGGAGGTATGGAGCTATGGAGCTATGGAGCTCTGGAGGTATGGAGCTATGGAGCTATGGAAGTATGGAGCTCTGGTGCTATGGAGCTATGGAGCTCTGGTGCTATGGAGCTATGGAGCTCTGGTGCTATGGAGCTATGGAGCTATGGAGCTCTGGAAGTATGGAGCTCTGGTGCTATGGAGCTATGGAGCTCTGGTGCTATGGAGCTATGGAGCTCTGGTGCTATGGAGCTATGGAGCTCTGGTGCTATGGAGCTCTGGTGCTATGGAGCTCTGGTGCTATGGAGCTATGGAGCTCTGGTGCTATGGAGCTATGGAGCTCTGGAGGTATGGAGCTCTGGAGGTATGGAGCTCTGGAGGTATGGAGCTTTGGAGCCCTGGAGCTCTGGAGGTATGGAGCTATGGTGCTATGGAGCTCTGAAGCCATGGAGCTCTGGTGCTATGGAGCTCTGGAGCTCTGGAGGTATGGAGCTCTGGAGGTATGGAGCTATGGAGCCCTGGAGCTCTGGAGGTATGGAGCTATGGTGCTATGGAGCTCTGAAGCCATGGAGCTCTGGTGCTATGGAGCTCTGGAGCTCTGGAGGTATGGAGCTCTGGAGGTATGGAGCTATGGAGCCCTGGAGCTCTGGAGGTATGGAGCTATGGTGCTATGGAGCTCTGAAGCCATGGAGCTCTGGTGCTATGGAGCTCTGGAGCTCTGGAGGTATGGAGCTCTGGAGGTATGGAGCTCTGGAGGTATGGAGCTATGGAGCCCTGGAGCTCTGGAGGTATGGAGCTATGGTGCTATGGAGCTCTGAAGCCATGGAGCTCTGGTGCTATGGAGCTCTGGAGGTATGGAGCTCTGGAGGTATGGAGCTCTGGAGGTATGGAGCTATGGAGCCCTGGAGCTCTGGAGGTATGGAGCTATGGTGCTATGGAGCTCTGAAGCCATGGAGCTCTGGTGCTATGGAGCTCTGGAGGTATGGAGCTCTGGAGGTATGGAGCTCTGGAGGTATGGAGCTATGGAGCCCTGGAGCTCTGGAGGTATGGAGCTATGGTGCTATGGAGCTCTGAAGCCATGGAGCTCTGGTGCTATGGAGCTCTGGAGGTATGGAGCTCTGGAGGTATGGAGCTATGGAGCCCTGGAGCTCTGGAGGTATGGAGCTATGGTGCTATGGAGCTCTGAAGCCATGGAGCTCTGGTGCTATGGAGCTATGGAGCTCTGGTGCTATGGAGCTATGGAGGTATGGAGCCACCAGCCAGCACCCTCCGTGGCTGGATCAATGGAAGTGTTTTAGGTACCGAGGCCTCACGCTCGACCACGCCGGCGCAGAGTTCCAGCCGCTCGGATAAGCTCTGTCACTCACCCGCCGCGCAGCCACCGGTAACGGGGAAATGTCGCCGCCTTGTGGACACGCCGTTGTAAATGAATGGGCTTTCGCACTTAGTGCAATTTTCGCCAACTCTCTGACTTAGAGCTATGGAAGTATGGAGCTATGGAGCCACCAGCCACCCAGGCTGGAGCTCTGGAGCTCTGGAGGTATGGAGCTCTGGTGCTATGGAAGTATGGAGCTCTGGTGCTATGGAAGTATGGAGCTATGGAGGTATGGAAGTATGGAGCTATGGAAGTATGGAGCTATGGAGCTCTGGAAGTATGGAGCTATGGAGCTCTGGAGGTATGGAGCCCTGGAGCTATGGAGCCCTGGAGCTATGGAAGTATGGAGCTCTGGTGCTATGGAGCTATGGAGCTCTGGTGCTATGGAGCTATGGAGCTATGGAGCTCTGGAGCTATGGAGCTCTGGAGGTATGGAGCTATGGAGCTATGGAGCTCTGGAGGTATGGAGCTATGGAGCTATGGAAGTATGGAGCTCTGGTGCTATGGAGCTATGGAGCTCTGGTGCTATGGAGCTATGGAGCTCTGGTGCTATGGAGCTATGGAGCTATGGAGCTCTGGAAGTATGGAGCTCTGGTGCTATGGAGCTATGGAGCTCTGGTGCTATGGAGCTATGGAGCTCTGGTGCTATGGAGCTCTGGTGCTATGGAGCTCTGGTGCTATGGAGCTATGAAGCTCTGGTGCTATGGAGCTCTGGAGGTATGGAGCTCTGGAGGTATGGAGCTCTGGAGGTATGGAGCTATGGAGCCCTGGAGCTCTGGAGGTATGGAGCTATGGTGCTATGGAGCTCTGAAGCCATGGAGCTCTGGTGCTATGGAGCTATGGAGCTCTGGTGCTATGGAGCTATGGAGCTATGGATCTCTGGAAGTATGGAGCTCTGGTGCTATGGAGCTATGGAGCTCTGGTGCTATGGAGCTATGGAGCTCTGGTGCTATGGAGCTATGGAGCTCTGGTGCTATGGAGCTCTGGTGCTATGGAGCTCTGGTGCTATGGAGCTATGGAGCTCTGGTGCTATGGAGCTATGGAGCTCTGGAGGTATGGAGCTCCGGAGGTATGGAGCTCTGGAGGTATGGAGCTATGGAGCCCTGGAGCTCTGGAGGTATGGAGCTATGGTGCTATGGAGCTCTGAAGCCATGGAGCTCTGGTGCTATGGAGCTCTGGAGCTCTGGAGGTATGGAGCTCTGGAGGTATGGAGCTATGGAGCCCTGGAGCTCTGGAGGTATGGAGCTATGGTGCTATGGAGCTCTGAAGCCATGGAGCTCTGGTGCTATGGAGCTCTGGAGCTCTGGAGGTATGGAGCTCTGGAGGTATGGAGCTCTGGTGCTATGGAACTATGGAGCTCTGGTGCTATGGAGCTCTGGTGCTATGGAGCTCTGGTGCTATGGAGCTATGGAGCTCTGGTGCTATGGAGCTCTGGAGGTATGGAGCTCTGGAGGTATGGAGCTCTGGAGGTATGGAGCTATGGAGCCCTGGAGCTCTGGAGGTATGGAGCTATGGTGCTATGGAGCTCTGAAGCCATGGAGCTCTGGTGCTATGGAGCTATGGAGCTCTGGTGCTATGGAGCTATGGTGCTATGGAGCTCTGGAGCTCTGGAGGTATGGAGCTCTGGAGGTATGGAGCTATGGAGCCCTGGAGCTCTGGAGGTATGGAGCTATGGTGCTATGGAGCTCTGAAGCCATGGAGCTCTGGTGCTATGGAGCTATGGAGCTCTGGTGCTATGGAGCTATGGAGGTATGGAGCCACCAGCCAGCACCCTCCGTGGCTGGATCAATGGAAGTGTTTTAGGTACCAGGCAGCCAAAGGGCCGAGGCCTCACGCTCGACCACGCCGGCGCAGAGTTCCAGCCGCTCGGATAAGCTCTGTCACTCACCCGCCGCGCAGCCACCGGTAACGGGGAAATGTCGCCGCCTTGTGGACACGCCGTTGTAAATGAATGGGCTTTCGCACTTAGTGCAATTTTCGCCAACTCTCTGACTGGAGCTATGGAAGTATGGAGCTATGGAGCCACCAGCCACCCAGGCTGGAGCTATGGAGCTCTGGAGGTATGGAGCTCTGGTGCTATGGAAGTATGGAGCTATGGAGCTATGGAAGTATGGAGCTATGGAGCTATGGAGCTCTGGAAGTATGGAGCTATGGAGCTCTGGAGGTATGGAGCTATGGAGCCCTGGAGCCCTGGAGCTATGGAGCCCTGGAGCTATGGAGCTATGGAGCCCTGGAGCTATGGAGCTATGGAGCCCTGGAGCTATGGAGCTATGGAGCTCTGGTGCTATGGAGCTATGGAGCTCTGGTGCTATGGAGCTATGGAGCTCTGGTGCTATGGAGCTATGGAGCTCTGGTGCTATGGAGCTATGGAGCTCTGGTGCTATGGAGCTATGGAGCTCTGGTGCTATGGAGCTATGGAGCTCTGGTGCTATGGAGCTATGGAGCTCTGGAAGTATGGAGCTATGGAGCTCTGGAGGTATGGAGCTATGGAGCCCTGGAGCTATGGAGCCCTGGAGCTATGGAAGTATGGAGCTCTGGTGCTATGGAGCTATGGAGCTCTGGTGCTATGGAGCTATGGAGCTCTGGAGCTATGGAGCTCTGGAGGTATGGAGCTATGGAGCTCTGGAGGTATGGAGCTATGGAGCTATGGAAGTATGGAGCTCTGGTGCTATGGAGCTATGGAGCTCTGGTGCTATGGAGCTATGGAGCTCTGGTGCTATGGAGCTATGGAGCTATGGAGCTCTGGAAGTATGGAGCTCTGGTGCTATGGAGCTATGGAGCTCTGGTGCTATGGAGCTATGGAGCTCTGGTGCTATGGAGCTATGGAGCTCTGGTGCTATGGAGCTCTGGTGCTATGGAGCTCTGGTGCTATGGAGCTATGGAGCTCTGGTGCTATGGAGCTATGGAGCTCTGGAGGTATGGAGCTCTGGAGGTATGGAGCTCTGGAGGTATGGAGCTTTGGAGCCCTGGAGCTCTGGAGGTATGGAGCTATGGTGCTATGGAGCTCTGAAGCCATGGAGCTCTGGTGCTATGGAGCTCTGGAGCTCTGGAGGTATGGAGCTCTGGAGGTATGGAGCTATGGAGCCCTGGAGCTCTGGAGGTATGGAGCTATGGTGCTATGGAGCTCTGAAGCCATGGAGCTCTGGTGCTATGGAGCTCTGGAGCTCTGGAGGTATGGAGCTCTGGAGGTATGGAGCTATGGAGCCCTGGAGCTCTGGAGGTATGGAGCTATGGTGCTATGGAGCTCTGAAGCCATGGAGCTCTGGTGCTATGGAGCTCTGGAGCTCTGGAGGTATGGAGCTCTGGAGGTATGGAGCTCTGGAGGTATGGAGCTATGGAGCCCTGGAGCTCTGGAGGTATGGAGCTATGGTGCTATGGAGCTCTGAAGCCATGGAGCTCTGGTGCTATGGAGCTCTGGAGGTATGGAGCTCTGGAGGTATGGAGCTCTGGAGGTATGGAGCTATGGAGCCCTGGAGCTCTGGAGGTATGGAGCTATGGTGCTATGGAGCTCTGAAGCCATGGAGCTCTGGTGCTATGGAGCTATGGAGCTCTGGTGCTATGGAGCTATGGAGGTATGGAGCCACCAGCCAGCACCCTCCGTGGCTGGATCAATGGAAGTGTTTTAGGTACCAGGCAGCCAAAGGGCCGAGGCCTCACGCTCGACCACGCCGGCGCAGAGTTCCAGCCGCTCGGATAAGCTCTGTCACTCACCCGCCGCGCAGCCACCGGTAACGGGGAAATGTCGCCGCCTTGTGGACACGCCGTTGTAAATGAATGGGCTTTCGCACTTAGTGCAATTTTCGCCAACTCTCTGACTTAGAGCTATGGAAGTATGGAGCTATGGAGCCACCAGCCACCCAGGCTGGAGCTCTGGAGCTCTGGAGGTATGGAGCTCTGGTGCTATGGAAGTATGGAGCTCTGGTGCTATGGAAGTATGGAGCTATGGAGGTATGGAAGTATGGAGCTATGGAAGTATGGAGCTATGGAGCTCTGGAAGTATGGAGCTATGGAGCTCTGGAGGTATGGAGCCCTGGAGCTATGGAAGTATGGAGCTCTGGTGCTATGGAGCTATGGAGCTCTGGTGCTATGGAGCTATGGAGCTATGGAGCTCTGGAGCTATGGAGCTCTGGAGGTATGCAGCTATGGAGCTATGGAGCTCTGGAGGTATGGAGCTATGGAGCTATGGAAGTATGGAGCTCTGGTGCTATGGAGCTATGGAGCTCTGGTGCTATGGAGCTATGGAGCTCTGGTGCTATGGAGCTATGGAGCTATGGAGCTCTGGAAGTATGGAGCTCTGGTGCTATGGAGCTATGGAGCTCTGGTGCTATGGAGCTATGGAGCTCTGGTGCTATGGAGCTATGGAGCTCTGGTGCTATGGAGCTCTGGTGCTATGGAGCTCTGGTGCTATGGAGCTATGGAGCTCTGGTGCTATGGAGCTATGGAGCTCTGGAGGTATGGAGCTCTGGAGGTATGGAGCTCTGGAGGTATGGAGCTATGGAGCCCTGGAGCTCTGGAGGTATGGAGCTATGGTGCTATGGAGCTCTGAAGCCATGGAGCTCTGGTGCTATGGAGCTCTGGAGCTCTGGAGGTATGGAGCTCTGGAGGTATGGAGCTATGGAGCCCTGGAGCTCTGGAGGTATGGAGCTATGGAGCTCTGAAGCCATGGAGCTCTGGTGCTATGGAGCTCTGGAGCTCTGGAGGTATGGAGCTCTGGAGGTATGGAGCTCTGGAGGTATGGAGCTATGGAGCCCTGGAGCTCTGGAGGTATGGAGCTATGGTGCTATGGAGCTCTGAAGCCATGGAGCTCTGGTGCTATGGAGCTCTGGAGGTATGGAGCTCTGGAGGTATGGAGCTCTGGAGGTATGGAGCTATGGAGCCCTGGAGCTCTGGAGGTATGGAGCTATGGTGCTATGGAGCTCTGAAGCCATGGAGCTCTGGTGCTATGGAGCTCTGGAGGTATGGAGCTCTGGAGGTATGGAGCTCTGGAGGTATGGAGCTATGGAGCCCTGGAGCTCTGGAGGTATGGAGCTATGGTGCTATGGAGCTCTGAAGCCATGGAGCTCTGGTGCTATGGAGCTATGGAGCTCTGGTGCTATGGAGCTATGGAGGTATGGAGCCACCAGCCAGCACCCTCCGTGGCTGGATCAATGGAAGTGTTTTAGGTACCAGGCAGCCAAAGGGCCGAGGCCTCACGCTCGACCACGCCGGCGCAGAGTTCCAGCCGCTCGGATAAGCTCTGTCACTCACCCGCCGCGCAGCCACCGGTAACGGGGAAATGTCGCCGCCTGGCGGACACGCCGTTGTAAATGAATGGGCTTTCGCACTTAGTGCAATTTTCGCCAACTCTCTGACTTAGAGCTATGGAAGTATGGAGCTATGGAGCCACCAGCCACCCAGGCTGGAGCTATGGAGCTCTGGAGGTATGGAGCTCAGGTGCTATGGAAGTATGGAGCTATGGAGCTATGGAAGTATGGAGCTATGGAGCTATGGAGCTCTGGAAGTATGGAGATATGGAGCTCTGGAGGTATGGAGCTATGGAGCCCTGGAGCCCTGGAGCTATGGAGCTCTGGTGCTATGGAGGTATGGAGCTCTGGAGGTATGGAGCTCTGGAGGTATGGAGCTATGGAGCTATGGAGCCCTGGAGCTATGGAGCTATGGAGCCCTGGAGCTATGGAGCTATGGAGCCCTGGAGCTATGGAGCTATGGAGCTCTGGTGCTATGGAGCTATGGAGCTCTGGTGCTATGGAGCTATGGAGCTCTGGTGCTATGGAGCTATGGAGCTCTGGTGCTATGGAGCTATGGAGCTCTGGAAGTATGGAGCTATGGAGCTCTGGAGGTATGGAGCTATGGAGCCCTGGAGCTATGGAGCCCTGGAGCTATGGAAGTATGGAGCTCTGGTGCTATGGAGCTATGGAGCTCTGGTGCTATGGAGCTATGGAGCTCTGGAGCTATGGAGCTCTGGAGGTATGGAGCTATGGAGCTATGGAGCTCTGGAGGTATGGAGCTATGGAGCTATGGAAGTATGGAGCTCTGGTGCTATGGAGCTATGGAGCTCTGGTGCTATGGAGCTATGGAGCTCTGGTGCTATGGAGCTATGGAGCTATGGAGCTCTGGAAGTATGGAGCTCTGGTGCTATGGAGCTATGGAGCTCTGGTGCTATGGAGCTATGGAGCTCTGGTGCTATGGAGCTATGGAGCTCTGGTGCTATGGAGCTCTGGTGCTATGGAGCTCTGGTGCTATGGAGCTATGGAGCTCTGGTGCTATGGAGCTATGGAGCTCTGGAGGTATGGAGCTCTGGAGGTATGGAGCTCTGGAGGTATGGAGCTTTGGAGCCCTGGAGCTCTGGAGGTATGGAGCTATGGTGCTATGGAGCTCTGAAGCCATGGAGCTCTGGTGCTATGGAGCTCTGGAGCTCTGGAGGTATGGAGCTCTGGAGGTATGGAGCTATGGAGCCCTGGAGCTCTGGAGGTATGGAGCTATGGTGCTATGGAGCTCTGAAGCCATGGAGCTCTGGTGCTATGGAGCTCTGGAGCTCTGGAGGTATGGAGCTCTGGAGGTATGGAGCTATGGAGCCCTGGAGCTCTGGAGGTATGGAGCTATGGTGCTATGGAGCTCTGAAGCCATGGAGCTCTGGTGCTATGGAGCTCTGGAGCTCTGGAGGTATGGAGCTCTGGAGGTATGGAGCTCTGGAGGTATGGAGCTATGGAGCCCTGGAGCTCTGGAGGTATGGAGCTATGGTGCTATGGAGCTCTGAAGCCATGGAGCTCTGGTGCTATGGAGCTCTGGAGGTATGGAGCTCTGGAGGTATGGAGCTCTGGAGGTATGGAGCTATGGAGCCCTGGAGCTCTGGAGGTATGGAGCTATGGTGCTATGGAGCTCTGAAGCCATGGAGCTCTGGTGCTATGGAGCTATGGAGCTCTGGTGCTATGGAGCTATGGAGGTATGGAGCCACCAGCCAGCACCCTCCGTGGCTGGATCAATGGAAGTGTTTTAGGTACCAGGCAGCCAAAGGGCCGAGGCCTCACGCTCGACCACGCCGGCGCAGAGTTCCAGCCGCTCGGATAAGCTCTGTCACTCACCCGCCGCGCAGCCACCGGTAACGGGGAAATGTCGCCGCCTTGTGGACACGCCGTTGTAAATGAATGGGCTTTCGCACTTAGTGCAATTTTCGCCAACTCTCTGACTTAGAGCTATGGAAGTATGGAGCTATGGAGCCACCAGCCACCCAGGCTGGAGCTCTGGAGCTCTGGAGGTATGGAGCTCTGGTGCTATGGAAGTATGGAGCTCTGGTGCTATGGAAGTATGGAGCTATGGAGGTATGGAAGTATGGAGCTATGGAAGTATGGAGCTATGGAGCTCTGGAAGTATGGAGCTATGGAGCTCTGGAGGTATGGAGCCCTGGAGCTATGGAGCCCTGGAGCTATGGAAGTATGGAGCTCTGGTGCTATGGAGCTATGGAGCTCTGGTGCTATGGAGCTATGGAGCTATGGAGCTCTGGAGCTATGGAGCTCTGGAGGTATGGAGCTATGGAGCTATGGAGCTCTGGAGGTATGGAGCTATGGAGCTATGGAAGTATGGAGCTCTGGTGCTATGGAGCTATGGAGCTCTGGTGCTATGGAGCTATGGAGCTCTGGTGCTATGGAGCTATGGAGCTATGGAGCTCTGGAAGTATGGAGCTCTGGTGCTATGGAGCTATGGAGCTCTGGTGCTATGGAGCTATGGAGCTCTGGTGCTATGGAGCTCTGGTGCTATGGAGCTCTGGTGCTATGGAGCTATGGAGCTCTGGTGCTATGGAGCTCTGGAGGTATGGAGCTCTGGAGGTATGGAGCTCTGGAGGTATGGAGCTATGGAGCCCTGGAGCTCTGGAGGTATGGAGCTATGGTGCTATGGAGCTCTGAAGCCATGGAGCTCTGGTGCTATGGAGCTATGGAGCTCTGGTGCTATGGAGCTATGGAGCTATGGAGCTCTGGAAGTATGGAGCTCTGGTGCTATGGAGCTATGGAGCTCTGGTGCTATGGAGCTATGGAGCTCTGGTGCTATGGAGCTATGGAGCTCTGGTGCTATGGAGCTCTGGTGCTATGGAGCTCTGGTGCTATGGAGCTATGGAGCTCTGGTGCTATGGAGCTATGGAGCTCTGGAGGTATGGAGCTCCGGAGGTATGGAGCTCTGGAGGTATGGAGCTATGGAGCCCTGGAGCTCTGGAGGTATGGAGCTATGGTGCTATGGAGCTCTGAAGCCATGGAGCTCTGGTGCTATGGAGCTCTGGAGCTCTGGAGGTATGGAGCTCTGGAGGTATGGAGCTATGGAGCCCTGGAGCTCTGGAGGTATGGAGCTATGGTGCTATGGAGCTCTGAAGCCATGGAGCTCTGGTGCTATGGAGCTCTGGAGCTCTGGAGGTATGGAGCTCTGGAGGTATGGAGCTCTGGAGGTATGGAGCTATGGAGCCCTGGAGCTCTGGAGGTATGGAGCTATGGTGCTATGGAGCTCTGAAGCCATGGAGCTCTGGTGCTATGGAGCTCTGGAGGTATGGAGCTCTGGAGGTATGGAGCTCTGGAGGTATGGAGCTATGGAGCCCTGGAGCTCTGGAGGTATGGAGCTATGGTGCTATGGAGCTCTGAAGCCATGGAGCTCTGGTGCTATGGAGCTCTGGAGGTATGGAGCTCTGGAGGTATGGAGCTCTGGAGGTATGGAGCTATGGAGCCCTGGAGCTCTGGAGGTATGGAGCTATGGTGCTATGGAGCTCTGAAGCCATGGAGCTCTGGTGCTATGGAGCTATGGAGCTCTGGTGCTATGGAGCTATGGAGGTATGGAGCCACCAGCCAGCACCCTCCGTGGCTGGATCAATGGAAGTGTTTTAGGTACCAGGCAGCCAAAGGGCCGAGGCCTCACGCTCGACCACGCCGGCGCAGAGTTCCAGCCGCTCGGATAAGCTCTGTCACTCACCCGCCGCGCAGCCACCGGTAACGGGGAAATGTCGCCGCCTGGCGGACACGCCGTTGTAAATGAATGGGCTTTCGCACTTAGTGCAATTTTCGCCAACTCTCTGACTTAGAGCTATGGAAGTATGGAGCTATGGAGCCACCAGCCACCCAGGCTGGAGCTATGGAGCTCTGGAGGTATGGAGCTAAGGTGCTATGGAAGTATGGAGCTATGGAGCTATGGAAGTATGGAGCTATGGAGCTATGGAGCTCTGGAAGTATGGAGCTATGGAGCTCTGGAGGTATGGAGCTATGGAGCCCTGGAGCCCTGGAGCTATGGAGCTCTGGTGCTATGGAGGTATGGAGCTCTGGAGGTATGGAGCTCTGGAGGTATGGAGCTATGGAGCTATGGAGCCCTGGAGCTATGGAGCTATGGAGCCCTGGAGCTATGGAGCTATGGAGCCCTGGAGCTATGGAGCTATGGAGCTCTGGTGCTATGGAGCTATGGAGCTCTGGTGCTATGGAGCTATGGAGCTCTGGTGCTATGGAGCTATGGAGCTCTGGTGCTATGGAGCTATGGAGCTCTGGAAGTATGGAGCTATGGAGCTCTGGAGGTATGGAGCTATGGAGCCCTGGAGCTATGGAGCCCTGGAGCTATGGAAGTATGGAGCTCTGGTGCTATGGAGCTATGGAGCTCTGGTGCTATGGAGCTATGGAGCTCTGGAGCTATGGAGCTCTGGAGGTATGGAGCTATGGAGCTATGGAGCTCTGGAGGTATGGAGCTATGGAGCTATGGAAGTATGGAGCTCTGGTGCTATGGAGCTATGGAGCTCTGGTGCTATGGAGCTATGGAGCTCTGGTGCTATGGAGCTATGGAGCTCTGGAAGTATGGAGCTCTGGTGCTATGGAGCTATGGAGCTCTGGTGCTATGGAGCTATGGAGCTCTGGTGCTATGGAGCTATGGAGCTCTGGTGCTATGGAGCTCTGGTGCTATGGAGCTCTGGTGCTATGGAGCTATGGAGCTCTGGTGCTATGGAGCTATGGAGCTCTGGAGGTATGGAGCTCTGGAGGTATGGAGCTCTGGAGGTATGGAGCTTTGGAGCCCTGGAGCTCTGGAGGTATGGAGCTATGGTGCTATGGAGCTCTGAAGCCATGGAGCTCTGGTGCTATGGAGCTCTGGAGCTCTGGAGGTATGGAGCTCTGGAGGTATGGAGCTATGGAGCCCTGGAGCTCTGGAGGTATGGAGCTATGGTGCTATGGAGCTCTGAAGCCATGGAGCTCTGGTGCTATGGAGCTCTGGAGCTCTGGAGGTATGGAGCTCTGGAGGTATGGAGCTATGGAGCCCTGGAGCTCTGGAGGTATGGAGCTATGGTGCTATGGAGCTCTGAAGCCATGGAGCTCTGGTGCTATGGAGCTCTGGAGCTCTGGAGGTATGGAGCTCTGGAGGTATGGAGCTCTGGAGGTATGGAGCTATGGAGCCCTGGAGCTCTGGAGGTATGGAGCTATGGTGCTATGGAGCTCTGAAGCCATGGAGCTCTGGTGCTATGGAGCTCTGGAGGTATGGAGCTCTGGAGGTATGGAGCTCTGGAGGTATGGAGCTATGGAGCCCTGGAGCTCTGGAGGTATGGAGCTATGGTGCTATGGAGCTCTGAAGCCATGGAGCTCTGGTGCTATGGAGCTCTGGAGGTATGGAGCTCTGGAGGTATGGAGCTCTGGAGGTATGGAGCTATGGAGCCCTGGAGCTCTGGAGGTATGGAGCTATGGTGCTATGGAGCTCTGAAGCCATGGAGCTCTGGTGCTATGGAGCTCTGGAGGTATGGAGCTCTGGAGGTATGGAGCTCTGGAGGTATGGAGCTATGGAGCCCTGGAGCTCTGGAGGTATGGAGCTATGGTGCTATGGAGCTCTGAAGCCATGGAGCTCTGGTGCTATGGAGCTATGGAGCTCTGGTGCTATGGAGCTATGGAGGTATGGAGCCACCAGCCAGCACCCTCCGTGGCTGGATCAATGGAAGTGTTTTAGGTACCAGGCAGCCAAAGGGCCGAGGCCTCACGCTCGACCACGCCGGCGCAGAGTTCCAGCCGCTCGGATAAGCTCTGTCACTCACCCGCCGCGCAGCCACCGGTAACGGGGAAATGTCGCCGCCTTGTGGACACGCCGTTGTAAATGAATGGGCTTTCGCACTTAGTGCAATTTTCGCCAACTCTCTGACTTAGAGCTATGGAAGTATGGAGCTATGGAGCCACCAGCCACCCAGGCTGGAGCTCTGGAGCTCTGGAGGTATGGAGCTCTGGTGCTATGGAAGTATGGAGCTCTGGTGCTATGGAAGTATGGAGCTATGGAGGTATGGAAGTATGGAGCTATGGAAGTATGGAGCTATGGAGCTCTGGAAGTATGGAGCTATGGAGCTCTGGAGGTATGGAGCCCTGGAGCTATGGAGCCCTGGAGCTATGGAAGTATGGAGCTCTGGTGCTATGGAGCTATGGAGCTCTGGTGCTATGGAGCTATGGAGCTATGGAGCTCTGGAGCTATGGAGCTCTGGAGGTATGGAGCTATGGAGCTATGGAGCTCTGGAGGTATGGAGCTATGGAGCTATGGAAGTATGGAGCTCTGGTGCTATGGAGCTATGGAGCTATGGTGCTATGGAGCTATGGAGCTCTGGTGCTATGGAGCTATGGAGCTATGGAGCTCTGGAAGTATGGAGCTCTGGTGCTATGGAGCTATGGAGCTCTGGTGCTATGGAGCTATGGAGCTCTGGTGCTATGGAGCTCTGGTGCTATGGAGCTCTGGTGCTATGGAGCTATGGAGCTCTGGTGCTATGGAGCTATGGAGCTCTGGAGGTATGGAGCTCTGGAGGTATGGAGCTCTGGAGCCCTGGAGCTCTGGAGGTATGGAGCTATGGTGCTATGGAGCTCTGAAGCCATGGAGCTCTGGTGCTATGGAGCTATGGAGCTCTGGTGCTATGGAGCTATGGAGCTATGGAGCTCTGGAAGTATGGAGCTCTGGTGCTATGGAGCTATGGAGCTCTGGTGCTATGGAGCTATGGAGCTCTGGTGCTATGGAGCTATGGAGCTCTGGTGCTATGGAGCTCTGGTGCTATGGAGCTCTGGTGCTATGGAGCTATGGAGCTCTGGTGCTATGGAGCTATGGAGCTCTGGAGGTATGGAGCTCCGGAGGTATGGAGCTCTGGAGGTATGGAGCTATGGAGCCCTGGAGCTCTGGAGGTATGGAGCTATGGTGCTATGGAGCTCTGAAGCCATGGAGCTCTGGTGCTATGGAGCTCTGGAGCTCTGGAGGTATGGAGCTCTGGAGGTATGGAGCTATGGAGCCCTGGAGCTCTGGAGGTATGGAGCTATGGTGCTATGGAGCTCTGAAGCCATGGAGCTCTGGTGCTATGGAGCTCTGGAGCTCTGGAGGTATGGAGCTCTGGAGGTATGGAGCTATGGAGCCCTGGAGCTCTGGAGGTATGGAGCTATGGTGCTATGGAGCTCTGAAGCCATGGAGCTCTGGTGCTATGGAGCTCTGGAGGTATGGAGCTCTGGAGGTATGGAGCTCTGGAGGTATGGAGCTATGGAGCCCTGGAGCTCTGGAGGTATGGAGCTATGGTGCTATGGAGCTCTGAAGCCATGGAGCTCTGGTGCTATGGAGCTCTGGAGGTATGGAGCTCTGGAGGTATGGAGCTCTGGAGGTATGGAGCTATGGAGCCCTGGAGCTCTGGAGGTATGGAGCTATGGTGCTATGGAGCTCTGAAGCCATGGAGCTCTGGTGCTATGGAGCTATGGAGCTCTGGTGCTATGGAGCTATGGAGGTATGGAGCCACCAGCCAGCACCCTCCGTGGCTGGATCAATGGAAGTGTTTTAGGTACCAGGCAGCCAAAGGGCCGAGGCCTCACGCTCGACCACGCCGGCGCAGAGTTCCAGCCGCTCGGATAAGCTCTGTCACTCACCCGCCGCGCAGCCACCGGTAACGGGGAAATGTCGCCGCCTGGCGGACACGCCGTTGTAAATGAATGGGCTTTCGCACTTAGTGCAATTTTCGCCAACTCTCTGACTTAGAGCTATGGAAGTATGGAGCTATGGAGCCACCAGCCACCCAGGCTGGAGCTATGGAGCTCTGGAGGTATGGAGCTAAGGTGCTATGGAAGTATGGAGCTATGGAGCTATGGAAGTATGGAGCTATGGAGCTATGGAGCTCTGGAAGTATGGAGCTATGGAGCTCTGGAGGTATGGAGCTATGGAGCCCTGGAGCCCTGGAGCTATGGAGCTCTGGTGCTATGGAGGTATGGAGCTCTGGAGGTATGGAGCTCTGGAGGTATGGAGCTATGGAGCTATGGAGCCCTGGAGCTATGGAGCTATGGAGCCCTGGAGCTATGGAGCTATGGAGCCCTGGAGCTATGGAGCTATGGAGCTCTGGTGCTATGGAGCTATGGAGCTCTGGTGCTATGGAGCTATGGAGCTCTGGTGCTATGGAGCTATGGAGCTCTGGTGCTATGGAGCTATGGAGCTCTGGAAGTATGGAGCTATGGAGCTCTGGAGGTATGGAGCTATGGAGCCCTGGAGCTATGGAGCCCTGGAGCTATGGAAGTATGGAGCTCTGGTGCTATGGAGCTATGGAGCTCTGGTGCTATGGAGCTATGGAGCTCTGGAGCTATGGAGCTCTGGAGGTATGGAGCTATGGAGCTATGGAGCTCTGGAGGTATGGAGCTATGGAGCTATGGAAGTATGGAGCTCTGGTGCTATGGAGCTATGGAGCTCTGGTGCTATGGAGCTATGGAGCTCTGGTGCTATGGAGCTATGGAGCTCTGGAAGTATGGAGCTCTGGTGCTATGGAGCTATGGAGCTCTGGTGCTATGGAGCTATGGAGCTCTGGTGCTATGGAGCTATGGAGCTCTGGTGCTATGGAGCTCTGGTGCTATGGAGCTCTGGTGCTATGGAGCTATGGAGCTCTGGTGCTATGGAGCTATGGAGCTCTGGAGGTATGGAGCTCTGGAGGTATGGAGCTCTGGAGGTATGGAGCTTTGGAGCCCTGGAGCTCTGGAGGTATGGAGCTATGGTGCTATGGAGCTCTGAAGCCATGGAGCTCTGGTGCTATGGAGCTCTGGAGCTCTGGAGGTATGGAGCTCTGGAGGTATGGAGCTATGGAGCCCTGGAGCTCTGGAGGTATGGAGCTATGGTGCTATGGAGCTCTGAAGCCATGGAGCTCTGGTGCTATGGAGCTCTGGAGCTCTGGAGGTATGGAGCTCTGGAGGTATGGAGCTATGGAGCCCTGGAGCTCTGGAGGTATGGAGCTATGGTGCTATGGAGCTCTGAAGCCATGGAGCTCTGGTGCTATGGAGCTCTGGAGCTCTGGAGGTATGGAGCTCTGGAGGTATGGAGCTCTGGAGGTATGGAGCTATGGAGCCCTGGAGCTCTGGAGGTATGGAGCTATGGTGCTATGGAGCTCTGAAGCCATGGAGCTCTGGTGCTATGGAGCTCTGGAGGTATGGAGCTCTGGAGGTATGGAGCTCTGGAGGTATGGAGCTATGGAGCCCTGGAGCTCTGGAGGTATGGAGCTATGGTGCTATGGAGCTCTGAAGCCATGGAGCTCTGGTGCTATGGAGCTCTGGAGGTATGGAGCTCTGGAGGTATGGAGCTCTGGAGGTATGGAGCTATGGAGCCCTGGAGCTCTGGAGGTATGGAGCTATGGTGCTATGGAGCTCTGAAGCCATGGAGCTCTGGTGCTATGGAGCTCTGGAGGTATGGAGCTCTGGAGGTATGGAGCTCTGGAGGTATGGAGCTATGGAGCCCTGGAGCTCTGGAGGTATGGAGCTATGGTGCTATGGAGCTCTGAAGCCATGGAGCTCTGGTGCTATGGAGCTATGGAGCTCTGGTGCTATGGAGCTATGGAGGTATGGAGCCACCAGCCAGCACCCTCCGTGGCTGGATCAATGGAAGTGTTTTAGGTACCAGGCAGCCAAAGGGCCGAGGCCTCACGCTCGACCACGCCGGCGCAGAGTTCCAGCCGCTCGGATAAGCTCTGTCACTCACCCGCCGCGCAGCCACCGGTAACGGGGAAATGTCGCCGCCTTGTGGACACGCCGTTGTAAATGAATGGGCTTTCGCACTTAGTGCAATTTTCGCCAACTCTCTGACTTAGAGCTATGGAAGTATGGAGCTATGGAGCCACCAGCCACCCAGGCTGGAGCTCTGGAGCTCTGGAGGTATGGAGCTCTGGTGCTATGGAAGTATGGAGCTCTGGTGCTATGGAAGTATGGAGCTATGGAGGTATGGAAGTATGGAGCTATGGAAGTATGGAGCTATGGAGCTCTGGAAGTATGGAGCTATGGAGCTCTGGAGGTATGGAGCCCTGGAGCTATGGAGCCCTGGAGCTATGGAAGTATGGAGCTCTGGTGCTATGGAGCTATGGAGCTCTGGTGCTATGGAGCTATGGAGCTATGGAGCTCTGGAGCTATGGAGCTCTGGAGGTATGGAGCTATGGAGCTATGGAGCTCTGGAGGTATGGAGCTATGGAGCTATGGAAGTATGGAGCTCTGGTGCTATGGAGCTATGGAGCTCTGGTGCTATGGAGCTATGGAGCTCTGGTGCTATGGAGCTATGGAGCTATGGAGCTCTGGAAGTATGGAGCTCTGGTGCTATGGAGCTATGGAGCTCTGGTGCTATGGAGCTATGGAGCTCTGGTGCTATGGAGCTCTGGTGCTATGGAGCTCTGGTGCTATGGAGCTATGGAGCTCTGGTGCTATGGAGCTATGGAGCTCTGGAGGTATGGAGCTCTGGAGGTATGGAGCTCTGGAGGTATGGAGCTATGGAGCCCTGGAGCTCTGGAGGTATGGAGCTATGGTGCTATGGAGCTCTGAAGCCATGGAGCTCTGGTGCTATGGAGCTCTGGAGCTCTGGAGGTATGGAGCTCTGGAGGTATGGAGCTATGGAGCCCTGGAGCTCTGGAGGTATGGAGCTATGGAGCTCTGAAGCCATGGAGCTCTGGTGCTATGGAGCTCTGGAGCTCTGGAGGTATGGAGCTCTGGAGGTATGGAGCTATGGAGCCCTGGAGCTCTGGAGGTATGGAGCTATGGTGCTATGGAGCTCTGAAGCCATGGAGCTCTGGTGCTATGGAGCTCTGGAGGTATGGAGCTCTGGAGGTATGGAGCTCTGGAGGTATGGAGCTATGGAGCCCTGGAGCTCTGGAGGTATGGAGCTATGGTGCTATGGAGCTCTGAAGCCATGGAGCTCTGGTGCTATGGAGCTCTGGAGGTATGGAGCTCTGGAGGTATGGAGCTCTGGAGGTATGGAGCTATGGAGCCCTGGAGCTCTGGAGGTATGGAGCTATGGTGCTATGGAGCTCTGAAGCCATGGAGCTCTGGTGCTATGGAGCTATGGAGCTCTGGTGCTATGGAGCTATGGAGGTATGGAGCCACCAGCCAGCACCCTCCGTGGCTGGATCAATGGAAGTGTCTTAGGTACCAGGCAGCCAAAGGGCCGAGGCCTCACGCTCGACCACGCCGGCGCAGAGTTCCAGCCGCTCGGATAAGCTCTGTCACTCACCCGCCGCGCAGCCACCGGTAACGGGGAAATGTCGCCGCCTGGCGGACACGCCGTTGTAAATGAATGGGCTTTCGCACTTAGTGCAATTTTCGCCAACTCTCTGACTTAGAGCTATGGAAGTATGGAGCTATGGAGCCACCAGCCACCCAGGCTGGAGCTATGGAGCTCTGGAGGTATGGAGCTCAGGTGCTATGGAAGTATGGAGCTATGGAGCTATGGAAGTATGGAGCTATGGAGCTATGGAGCTCTGGAAGTATGGAGCTATGGAGCTCTGGAGGTATGGAGCTATGGAGCCCTGGAGCCCTGGAGCTATGGAGCTCTGGTGCTATGGAGGTATGGAGCTCTGGAGGTATGGAGCTCTGGAGGTATGGAGCTATGGAGCTATGGAGCCCTGGAGCTATGGAGCTATGGAGCCCTGGAGCTATGGAGCTATGGAGCCCTGGAGCTATGGAGCTATGGAGCTCTGGTGCTATGGAGCTATGGAGCTCTGGTGCTATGGAGCTATGGAGCTCTGGTGCTATGGAGCTATGGAGCTCTGGTGCTATGGAGCTATGGAGCTCTGGAAGTATGGAGCTATGGAGCTCTGGAGGTATGGAGCTATGGAGCCCTGGAGCTATGGAGCCCTGGAGCTATGGAAGTATGGAGCTCTGGTGCTATGGAGCTATGGAGCTCTGGTGCTATGGAGCTATGGAGCTCTGGAGCTATGGAGCTCTGGAGGTATGGAGCTATGGAGCTATGGAGCTATGGAGCCCTGGAGCTCTGGAGGTATGGAGCTATGGTGCTATGGAGCTCTGAAGCCATGGAGCTCTGGTGCTATGGAGCTATGGAGCTCTGGTGCTATGGAGCTATGGAGCTATGGAGCTCTGGAAGTATGGAGCTCTGGTGCTATGGAGCTATGGAGCTCTGGTGCTATGGAGCTATGGAGCTCTGGTGCTATGGAGCTATGGAGCTCTGGTGCTATGGAGCTCTGGTGGTATGGAGCTCTGGTGCTATGGAGCTATGGAGCTCTGGTGCTATGGAGCTATGGAGCTCTGGAGGTATGGAGCTCTGGAGGTATGGAGCTCTGGAGGTATGGAGCTATGGAGCCCTGGAGCTCTGGAGGTATGGAGCTATGGTGCTATGGAGCTCTGAAGCCATGGAGCTCTGGTGCTATGGAGCTCTGGAGCTCTGGAGGTATGGAGCTCTGGAGGTATGGAGCTATGGAGCCCTGGAGCTCTGGAGGTATGGAGCTATGGTGCTATGGAGCTCTGAAGCCATGGAGCTCTGGTGCTATGGAGCTCTGGAGCTCTGGAGGTATGGAGCTCTGGAGGTATGGAGCTCTGGAGGTATGGAGCTATGGAGCCCTGGAGCTCTGGAGGTATGGAGCTATGGTGCTATGGAGCTCTGAAGCCATGGAGCTCTGGTGCTATGGAGCTCTGGAGCTCTGGAGGTATGGAGCTCTGGAGGTATGGAGCTCTGGAGGTATGGAGCTATGGAGCCCTGGAGCTCTGGAGGTATGGAGCTATGGTGCTATGGAGCTCTGAAGCCATGGAGCTCTGGTGCTATGGAGCTCTGGAGGTATGGAGCTCTGGAGGTATGGAGCTCTGGAGGTATGGAGCTATGGAGCCCTGGAGCTCTGGAGGTATGGAGCTATGGTGCTATGGAGCTCTGAAGCCATGGAGCTCTGGTGCTATGGAGCTATGGAGCTCTGGTGCTATGGAGCTATGGAGGTATGGAGCCACCAGCCAGCACCCTCCGTGGCTGGATCAATGGAAGTGTTTTAGGTACCAGGCAGCCAAAGGGCCGAGGCCTCACGCTCGACCACGCCGGCGCAGAGTTCCAGCCGCTCGGATAAGCTCTGTCACTCACCCGCCGCGCAGCCACCGGTAACGGGGAAATGTCGCCGCCTTGTGGACACGCCGTTGTAAATGAATGGGCTTTCGCACTTAGTGCAATTTTCGCCAACTCTCTGACTGGAGCTATGGAAGTATGGAGCTATGGAGCCACCAGCCACCCAGGCTGGAGCTATGGAGCTCTGGAGGTATGGAGCTCTGGTGCTATGGAAGTATGGAGCTATGGAGCTATGGAAGTATGGAGCTATGGAGCTATGGAGCTCTGGAAGTATGGAGCTATGGAGCTCTGGAGGTATGGAGCTATGGAGCCCTGGAGCCCTGGAGCTATGGAGCCCTGGAGCTATGGAGCTATGGAGCCCTGGAGCTATGGAGCTATGGAGCCCTGGAGCTATGGAGCTATGGAGCTCTGGTGCTATGGAGCTATGGAGCTCTGGTGCTATGGAGCTATGGAGCTCTGGTGCTATGGAGCTATGGAGCTCTGGTGCTATGGAGCTATGGAGCTCTGGTGCTATGGAGCTATGGAGCTCTGGTGCTATGGAGCTATGGAGCTCTGGTGCTATGGAGCTATGGAGCTCTGGAAGTATGGAGCTATGGAGCTCTGGAGGTATGGAGCTATGGAGCCCTGGAGCTATGGAGCCCTGGAGCTATGGAAGTATGGAGCTCTGGTGCTATGGAGCTATGGAGCTCTGGTGCTATGGAGCTATGGAGCTCTGGAGCTATGGAGCTCTGGAGGTATGGAGCTATGGAGCTATGGAGCTCTGGAGGTATGGAGCTATGGAGCTATGGAAGTATGGAGCTCTGGTGCTATGGAGCTATGGAGCTCTGGTGCTATGGAGCTATGGAGCTCTGGTGCTATGGAGCTATGGAGCTATGGAGCTCTGGAAGTATGGAGCTCTGGTGCTATGGAGCTATGGAGCTCTGGTGCTATGGAGCTATGGAGCTCTGGTGCTATGGAGCTATGGAGCTCTGGTGCTATGGAGCTCTGGTGCTATGGAGCTCTGGTGCTATGGAGCTATGGAGCTCTGGTGCTATGGAGCTATGGAGCTCTGGAGGTATGGAGCTCTGGAGGTATGGAGCTCTGGAGGTATGGAGCTTTGGAGCCCTGGAGCTCTGGAGGTATGGAGCTATGGTGCTATGGAGCTCTGAAGCCATGGAGCTCTGGTGCTATGGAGCTCTGGAGCTCTGGAGGTATGGAGCTCTGGAGGTATGGAGCTATGGAGCCCTGGAGCTCTGGAGGTATGGAGCTATGGTGCTATGGAGCTCTGAAGCCATGGAGCTCTGGTGCTATGGAGCTCTGGAGCTCTGGAGGTATGGAGCTCTGGAGGTATGGAGCTATGGAGCCCTGGAGCTCTGGAGGTATGGAGCTATGGTGCTATGGAGCTCTGAAGCCATGGAGCTCTGGTGCTATGGAGCTCTGGAGCTCTGGAGGTATGGAGCTCTGGAGGTATGGAGCTCTGGAGGTATGGAGCTATGGAGCCCTGGAGCTCTGGAGGTATGGAGCTATGGTGCTATGGAGCTCTGAAGCCATGGAGCTCTGGTGCTATGGAGCTCTGGAGGTATGGAGCTCTGGAGGTATGGAGCTCTGGAGGTATGGAGCTATGGAGCCCTGGAGCTCTGGAGGTATGGAGCTATGGTGCTATGGAGCTCTGAAGCCATGGAGCTCTGGTGCTATGGAGCTATGGAGCTCTGGTGCTATGGAGCTATGGAGGTATGGAGCCACCAGCCAGCACCCTCCGTGGCTGGATCAATGGAAGTGTTTTAGGTACCAGGCAGCCAAAGGGCCGAGGCCTCACGCTCGACCACGCCGGCGCAGAGTTCCAGCCGCTCGGATAAGCTCTGTCACTCACCCGCCGCGCAGCCACCGGTAACGGGGAAATGTCGCCGCCTTGTGGACACGCCGTTGTAAATGAATGGGCTTTCGCACTTAGTGCAATTTTCGCCAACTCTCTGACTTAGAGCTATGGAAGTATGGAGCTATGGAGCCACCAGCCACCCAGGCTGGAGCTCTGGAGCTCTGGAGGTATGGAGCTCTGGTGCTATGGAAGTATGGAGCTCTGGTGCTATGGAAGTATGGAGCTATGGAGGTATGGAAGTATGGAGCTATGGAAGTATGGAGCTATGGAGCTCTGGAAGTATGGAGCTATGGAGCTCTGGAGGTATGGAGCCCTGGAGCTATGGAAGTATGGAGCTCTGGTGCTATGGAGCTATGGAGCTCTGGTGCTATGGAGCTATGGAGCTATGGAGCTCTGGAGCTATGGAGCTCTGGAGGTATGGAGCTATGGAGCTATGGAGCTCTGGAGGTATGGAGCTATGGAGCTATGGAAGTATGGAGCTCTGGTGCTATGGAGCTATGGAGCTCTGGTGCTATGGAGCTATGGAGCTATGGAGCTCTGGAAGTATGGAGCTCTGGAGCTATGGAGCCCTGGAGCTCTGGAGGTATGGAGCTATGGTGCTATGGAGCTCTGAAGCCATGGAGCTCTGGTGCTATGGAGCTATGGAGCTCTGGTGCTATGGAGCTATGGAGGTATGGAGCCACCAGCCAGCACCCTCCGTGGCTGGATCAATGGAAGTGTTTTAGGTACCAGGCAGCCAAAGGGCCGAGGCCTCACGCTCGACCACGCCGGCGCAGAGTTCCAGCCGCTCGGATAAGCTCTGTCACTCACCCGCCGCGCAGCCACCGGTAACGGGGAAATGTCGCCGCCTTGTGGACACGCCGTTGTAAATGAATGGGCTTTCGCACTTAGTGCAATTTTCGCCAACTCTCTGACTGGAGCTATGGAAGTATGGAGCTATGGAGCCACCAGCCACCCAGGCTGGAGCTATGGAGCTCTGGAGGTATGGAGCTCTGGTGCTATGGAAGTATGGAGCTATGGAGCTATGGAAGTATGGAGCTATGGAGCTATGGAGCTCTGGAAGTATGGAGCTATGGAGCTCTGGAGGTATGGAGCCCTGGAGCCCTGGAGCTATGGAGCCCTGGAGCTATGGAGCTATGGAGCTATGGAGCCCTGGAGCTATGGAGCTATGGAGCCCTGGAGCTATGGAGCTATGGAGCTCTGGTGCTATGGAGCTATGGAGCTCTGGTGCTATGGAGCTATGGAGCTCTGGTGCTATGGAGCTATGGAGCTCTGGTGCTATGGAGCTATGGAGCTCTGGAAGTATGGAGCTATGGAGCTCTGGAGGTATGGAGCTATGGAGCTCTGGAGGTATGGAGCTATGGAGCCCTGGAGCTATGGAGCCCTGGAGCTATGGAAGTATGGAGCTCTGGTGCTATGGAGCTATGGAGCTCTGGTGCTATGGAGCTATGGAGCTCTGGAGCTATGGAGCTCTGGAGGTATGGAGCTATGGAGCTCTGGAGGTATGGAGCTATGGAGCTATGGAAGTATGGAGCTCTGGTGCTATGGAGCTATGGAGCTCTGGTGCTATGGAGCTATGGAGCTCTGGTGCTATGGAGCTATGGAGCTATGGAGCTCTGGAAGTATGGAGCTCTGGTGCTATGGAGCTATGGAGCTCTGGTGCTATGGAGCTATGGAGCTATGGTGCTATGGAGCTATGGAGCTCTGGTGCTATGGAGCTATGGTGCTATGGAGCTCTGGTGCTATGGAGCTATGGAGCTCTGGTGCTATGGAGCTATGGAGCTCTGGAGGTATGGAGCTCTGGAGGTATGGAGCTCTGGAGGTATGGAGCTTTGGAGCCCTGGAGCTCTGGAGGTATGGAGCTATGGTGCTATGGAGCTCTGAAGCCATGGAGCTCTGGTGCTATGGAGCTATGGAGCTCTGGTGCTATGGAGCTATGGAGGTATGGAGCTATGGAGCCCTGGAGCTCTGGAGGTATGGAGCTATGGTGCTATGGAGCTCTGAAGCCATGGAGCTCTGGTGCTATGGAGCTCTGGAGCTCTGGAGGTATGGAGCTCTGGAGGTATGGAGCTATGGAGCCCTGGAGCTCTGGAGGTATGGAGCTATGGTGCTATGGAGCTCTGAAGCCATGGAGCTCTGGTGCTATGGAGCTCTGGAGCTCTGGAGGTATGGAGCTCTGGAGGTATGGAGCTCTGGAGGTATGGAGCTATGGAGCCCTGGAGCTCTGGAGGTATGGAGCTATGGTGCTATGGAGCTCTGAAGCCATGGAGCTCTGGTGCTATGGAGCTCTGGAGGTATGGAGCTCTGGAGGTATGGAGCTCTGGAGGTATGGAGCTATGGAGCCCTGGAGCTCTGGAGGTATGGAGCTATGGTGCTATGGAGCTCTGAAGCCATGGAGCTCTGGTGCTATGGAGCTATGGAGCTCTGGTGCTATGGAGCTATGGAGGTATGGAGCCACCAGCCAGCACCCTCCGTGGCTGGATCAATGGAAGTGTTTTAGGTACCAGGCAGCCAAAGGGCCGAGGCCTCACGCTCGACCACGCCGGCGCAGAGTTCCAGCCGCTCGGATAAGCTCTGTCACTCACCCGCCGCGCAGCCACCGGTAACGGGGAAATGTCGCCGCCTTGTGGACACGCCGTTGTAAATGAATGGGCTTTCGCACTTAGTGCAATTTTCGCCAACTCTCTGACTTAGAGCTATGGAAGTATGGAGCTATGGAGCCACCAGCCACTTAGGCTGGAGCTCTGGAGCTCTGGAGGTATGGAGCTCTGGTGCTATGGAAGTATGGAGCTCTAGTGCTATGGAAGTATGGAGCTATGGAGGTATGGAAGTATGGAGCTATGGAAGTATGGAGCTATGGAGCTCTGGAAGTATGGAGCTATGGAGCTCTGGAGGTATGGAGCCCTGGAGCTATGGAAGTATGGAGCTCTGGTGCTATGGAGCTATGGAGCTCTGGTGCTATGGAGCTATGGAGCTATGGAGCTCTGGAGCTATGGAGCTCTGGAGGTATGGAGCTATGGAGCTATGGAGCTCTGGAGGTATGGAGCTATGGAGCTATGGAAGTATGGAGCTCTGGTGCTATGGAGCTATGGAGCTCTGGTGCTATGGAGCTATGGAGCTCTGGTGCTATGGAGCTATGGAGCTCTGGAAGTATGGAGCTCTGGTGCTATGGAGCTATGGAGCTCTGGTGCTATGGAGCTATGGAGCTCTGGTGCTATGGAGCTCTGGTGCTATGGAGCTCTGGTGCTATGGAGCTATGGAGCTCTGGTGCTATGGAGCTCTGGAGGTATGGAGCTCTGGAGGTATGGAGCTCTGGAGGTATGGAGCTATGGAGCCCTGGAGCTCTGGAGGTATGGAGCTATGGTGCTATGGAGCTCTGAAGCCATGGAGCTCTGGTGCTATGGAGCTATGGAGCTCTGGTGCTATGGAGCTATGGAGCTATGGAGCTATGGAGCTCTGGAAGTATGGAGCTCTGGTGCTATGGAGCTATGGAGCTCTGGTGCTATGGAGCTATGGAGCTCTGGTGCTATGGAGCTATGGAGCTCTGGTGCTATGGAGCTCTGGTGCTATGGAGCTCTGGTGCTATGGAGCTATGGAGCTCTGGTGCTATGGAGCTATGGAGCTCTGGAGGTATGGAGCTCTGGAGGTATGGAGCTCTGGAGGTATGGAGCTATGGAGCCCTGGAGCTCTGGAGGTATGGAGCTATGGTGCTATGGAGCTCTGAAGCCATGGAGCTCTGGTGCTATGGAGCTCTGGAGCTCTGGAGGTATGGAGCTCTGGAGGTATGGAGCTATGGAGCCCTGGAGCTCTGGAGGTATGGAGCTATGGTGCTATGGAGCTCTGAAGCCATGGAGCTCTGGTGCTATGGAGCTCTGGAGCTCTGGAGGTATGGAGCTCTGGAGGTATGGAGCTCTGGAGGTATGGAGCTATGGAGCCCTGGAGCTCTGGAGGTATGGAGCTATGGTGCTATGGAGCTCTGAAGCCATGGAGCTCTGGTGCTATGGAGCTCTGGAGGTATGGAGCTCTGGAGGTATGGAGCTCTGGAGGTATGGAGCTATGGAGCCCTGGAGCTCTGGAGGTATGGAGCTATGGTGCTATGGAGCTCTGAAGCCATGGAGCTCTGGTGCTATGGAGCTCTGGAGGTATGGAGCTCTGGAGGTATGGAGCTCTGGAGGTATGGAGCTATGGAGCCCTGGAGCTCTGGAGGTATGGAGCTATGGTGCTATGGAGCTCTGAAGCCATGGAGCTCTGGTGCTATGGAGCTATGGAGCTCTGGTGCTATGGAGCTATGGAGGTATGGAGCCACCAGCCAGCACCCTCCGTGGCTGGATCAATGGAAGTGTTTTAGGTACCAGGCAGCCAAAGGGCCGAGGCCTCACGCTCGACCACGCCGGCGCAGAGTTCCAGCCGCTCGGATAAGCTCTGTCACTCACCCGCCGCGCAGCCACCGGTAACGGGGAAATGTCGCCGCCTTGTGGACACGCCGTTGTAAATGAATGGGCTTTCGCACTTAGTGCAATTTTCGCCAACTCTCTGACTGGAGCTATGGAAGTATGGAGCTATGGAGCCACCAGCCACCCAGGCTGGAGCTATGGAGCTCTGGAGGTATGGAGCTCTGGTGCTATGGAAGTATGGAGCTATGGAGCTATGGAAGTATGGAGCTATGGAGCTATGGAGCTCTGGAAGTATGGAGCTATGGAGCTCTGGAGGTATGGAGCTATGGAGCCCTGGAGCCCTGGAGCTATGGAGCCCTGGAGCTATGGAGCTATGGAGCCCTGGAGCTATGGAGCTATGGAGCCCTGGAGCTATGGAGCTATGGAGCTCTGGTGCTATGGAGCTATGGAGCTCTGGTGCTATGGAGCTATGGAGCTCTGGTGCTATGGAGCTATGGAGCTCTGGTGCTATGGAGCTATGGAGCTCTGGAAGTATGGAGCTATGGAGCTCTGGAGGTATGGAGCTATGGAGCTCTGGAGGTATGGAGCTATGGAGCCCTGGAGCTATGGAGCCCTGGAGCTATGGAAGTATGGAGCTCTGGTGCTATGGAGCTATGGAGCTCTGGTGCTATGGAGCTATGGAGCTCTGGAGCTATGGAGCTCTGGAGGTATGGAGCTATGGAGCTCTGGAGGTATGGAGCTATGGAGCTATGGAAGTATGGAGCTCTGGTGCTATGGAGCTATGGAGCTCTGGTGCTATGGAGCTATGGAGCTCTGGTGCTATGGAGCTATGGAGCTATGGAGCTCTGGAAGTATGGAGCTCTGGTGCTATGGAGCTATGGAGCTCTGGTGCTATGGAGCTATGGAGCTCTGGTGCTATGGAGCTATGGAGCTCTGGTGCTATGGAGCTATGGTGCTATGGAGCTCTGGTGCTATGGAGCTATGGAGCTCTGGTGCTATGGAGCTATGGAGCTCTGGAGGTATGGAGCTCTGGAGGTATGGAGCTCTGGAGGTATGGAGCTTTGGAGCCCTGGAGCTCTGGAGGTATGGAGCTATGGTGCTATGGAGCTCTGAAGCCATGGAGCTCTGGTGCTATGGAGCTATGGAGCTCTGGTGCTATGGAGCTATGGAGGTATGGAGCTATGGAGCCCTGGAGCTCTGGAGGTATGGAGCTATGGTGCTATGGAGCTCTGAAGCCATGGAGCTCTGGTGCTATGGAGCTCTGGAGCTCTGGAGGTATGGAGCTCTGGAGGTATGGAGCTATGGAGCCCTGGAGCTCTGGAGGTATGGAGCTATGGTGCTATGGAGCTCTGAAGCCATGGAGCTCTGGTGCTATGGAGCTCTGGAGCTCTGGAGGTATGGAGCTCTGGAGGTATGGAGCTCTGGAGGTATGGAGCTATGGAGCCCTGGAGCTCTGGAGGTATGGAGCTATGGTGCTATGGAGCTCTGAAGCCATGGAGCTCTGGTGCTATGGAGCTCTGGAGGTATGGAGCTCTGGAGGTATGGAGCTCTGGAGGTATGGAGCTATGGAGCCCTGGAGCTCTGGAGGTATGGAGCTATGGTGCTATGGAGCTCTGAAGCCATGGAGCTCTGGTGCTATGGAGCTATGGAGCTCTGGTGCTATGGAGCTATGGAGGTATGGAGCCACCAGCCAGCACCCTCCGTGGCTGGATCAATGGAAGTGTTTTAGGTACCAGGCAGCCAAAGGGCCGAGGCCTCACGCTCGACCACGCCGGCGCAGAGTTCCAGCCGCTCGGATAAGCTCTGTCACTCACCCGCCGCGCAGCCACCGGTAACGGGGAAATGTCGCCGCCTTGTGGACACGCCGTTGTAAATGAATGGGCTTTCGCACTTAGTGCAATTTTCGCCAACTCTCTGACTTAGAGCTATGGAAGTATGGAGCTATGGAGCCACCAGCCACCCAGGCTGGAGCTCTGGAGCTCTGGAGGTATGGAGCTCTGGTGCTATGGAAGTATGGAGCTCTGGTGCTATGGAAGTATGGAGCTATGGAGGTATGGAAGTATGGAGCTATGGAAGTATGGAGCTATGGAGCTCTGGAAGTATGGAGCTATGGAGCTCTGGAGGTATGGAGCTATGGAGCCCTGGAGCCCTGGAGCTATGGAGCTCTGGTGCTATGGAGGTATGGAGCTCTGGAGGTATGGAGCTCTGGAGGTATGGAGCTATGGAGCTATGGAGCCCTGGAGCTATGGAGCTATGGAGCCCTGGAGCTATGGAGCTATGGAGCCCTGGAGCTATGGAGCTATGGAGCTCTGGTGCTATGGAGCTATGGAGCTCTGGTGCTATGGAGCTATGGAGCTCTGGTGCTATGGAGCTATGGAGCTCTGGTGCTATGGAGCTATGGAGCTCTGGAAGTATGGAGCTATGGAGCTCTGGAGGTATGGAGCTATGGAGCCCTGGAGCTATGGAGCCCTGGAGCTATGGAAGTATGGAGCTCTGGTGCTATGGAGCTATGGAGCTCTGGTGCTATGGAGCTATGGAGCTCTGGAGCTATGGAGCTCTGGAGGTATGGAGCTATGGAGCTATGGAGCTATGGAGCTCTGGAGGTATGGAGCTATGGAGCTATGGAAGTATGGAGCTCTGGTGCTATGGAGCTATGGAGCTCTGGTGCTATGGAGCTATGGAGCTCTGGTGCTATGGAGCTATGGAGCTCTGGAAGTATGGAGCTCTGGTGCTATGGAGCTATGGAGCTCTGGTGCTATGGAGCTATGGAGCTCTGGTGCTATGGAGCTATGGAGCTCTGGTGCTATGGAGCTCTGGTGCTATGGAGCTCTGGTGCTATGGAGCTATGGAGCTCTGGTGCTATGGAGCTATGGAGCTCTGGAGGTATGGAGCTCTGGAGGTATGGAGCTCTGGAGGTATGGAGCTTTGGAGCCCTGGAGCTCTGGAGGTATGGAGCTATGGTGCTATGGAGCTCTGAAGCCATGGAGCTCTGGTGCTATGGAGCTCTGGAGCTCTGGAGGTATGGAGCTCTGGAGGTATGGAGCTATGGAGCCCTGGAGCTCTGGAGGTATGGAGCTAGGTTGCTATGGAGCTCTGAAGCCATGGAGCTCTGGTGCTATGGAGCTCTGGAGCTCTGGAGGTATGGAGCTCTGGAGGTATGGAGCTATGGAGCCCTGGAGCTCTGGAGGTATGGAGCTATGGTGCTATGGAGCTCTGAAGCCATGGAGCTCTGGTGCTATGGAGCTCTGGAGCTCTGGAGGTATGGAGCTCTGGAGGTATGGAGCTCTGGAGGTATGGAGCTATGGAGCCCTGGAGCTCTGGAGGTATGGAGCTATGGTGCTATGGAGCTCTGAAGCCATGGAGCTCTGGTGCTATGGAGCTCTGGAGGTATGGAGCTCTGGAGGTATGGAGCTCTGGAGGTATGGAGCTATGGAGCCCTGGAGCTCTGGAGGTATGGAGCTATGGTGCTATGGAGCTCTGAAGCCATGGAGCTCTGGTGCTATGGAGCTCTGGAGGTATGGAGCTCTGGAGGTATGGAGCTCTGGAGGTATGGAGCTATGGAGCCCTGGAGCTCTGGAGGTATGGAGCTATAGTGCTATGGAGCTCTGAAGCCATGGAGCTCTGGTGCTATGGAGCTCTGGAGGTATGGAGCTCTGGAGGTATGGAGCTCTGGAGGTATGGAGCTATGGAGCCCTGGAGCTCTGGAGGTATGGAGCTATGGTGCTATGGAGCTCTGAAGCCATGGTGCTCTGGTGCTATGGAGCTATGGAGCTCTGGTGCTATGGAGCTATGGAGGTATGGAGCCACCAGCCAGCACCCTCCGTGGCTGGATCAATGGAAGTGTTTTAGGTACCAGGCAGCCAAAGGGCCGAGGCCTCACGCTCGACCACGCCGGCGCAGAGTTCCAGCCGCTCGGATAAGCTCTGTCACTCACCCGCCGCGCAGCCACCGGTAACGGGGAAATGTCGCCGCCTTGTGGACACGCCGTTGTAAATGAATGGGCTTTCGGACTTAGTGCAATTTTCGCCAACTCTCTGACTTAGAGCTATGGAAGTATGGAGCTATGGAGCCACCAGCCACCCAGGCTGGAGCTCTGGAGCTCTGGAGGTATGGAGCTCTGGTGCTATGGAAGTATGGAGCTCTGGTGCTATGGAAGTATGGAGCTATGGAGGTATGGAAGTATGGAGCTATGGAAGTATGGAGCTATGGAGCTCTGGAAGTATGGAGCTATGGAGCTCTGGAGGTATGGAGCCCTGGAGCTATGGAGCCCTGGAGCTATGGAAGTATGGAGCTCTGGTGCTATGGAGCTATGGAGCTCTGGTGCTATGGAGCTATGGAGCTATGGAGCTCTGGAGCTATGGAGCTCTGGAGGTATGGAGCTATGGAGCTATGGAGCTCTGGAGGTATGGAGCTATGGAGCTATGGAAGTATGGAGCTCTGGTGCTATGGAGCTATGGAGCTCTGGTGCTATGGAGCTATGGAGCTCTGGTGCTATGGAGCTATGGAGCTATGGAGCTCTGGAAGTATGGAGCTCTGGTGCTATGGAGCTATGGAGCTCTGGTGCTATGGAGCTATGGAGCTCTGGTGCTATGGAGCTCTGGTGCTATGGAGCTCTGGTGCTATGGAGCTATGGAGCTCTGGTGCTATGGAGCTATGGAGCTCTGGAGGTATGGAGCTCTGGAGGTATGGAGCTCTGGAGGTATGGAGCTATGGAGCCCTGGAGCTCTGGAGGTATGGAGCTATGGTGCTATGGAGCTCTGAAGCCATGGAGCTCTGGTGCTATGGAGCTCTGGAGCTCTGGAGGTATGGAGCTCTGGAGGTATGGAGCTATGGAGCCCTGGAGCTCTGGAGGTATGGAGCTATGGAGCTCTGAAGCCATGGAGCTCTGGTGCTATGGAGCTCTGGAGCTCTGGAGGTATGGAGCTCTGGAGGTATGGAGCTATGGAGCCCTGGAGCTCTGGAGGTATGGAGCTATGGTGCTATGGAGCTCTGAAGCCATGGAGCTCTGGTGCTATGGAGCTCTGGAGGTATGGAGCTCTGGAGGTATGGAGCTCTGGAGGTATGGAGCTATGGAGCCCTGGAGCTCTGGAGGTATGGAGCTATGGTGCTATGGAGCTCTGAAGCCATGGAGCTCTGGTGCTATGGAGCTCTGGAGGTATGGAGCTCTGGAGGTATGGAGCTCTGGAGGTATGGAGCTATGGAGCCCTGGAGCTCTGGAGGTATGGAGCTATGGTGCTATGGAGCTCTGAAGCCATGGAGCTCTGGTGCTATGGAGCTATGGAGCTCTGGTGCTATGGAGCTATGGAGGTATGGAGCCACCAGCCAGCACCCTCCGTGGCTGGATCAATGGAAGTGTTTTAGGTACCAGGCAGCCAAAGGGCCGAGGCCTCACGCTCGACCACGCCGGCGCAGAGTTCCAGCCGCTCGGATAAGCTCTGTCACTCACCCGCCGCGCAGCCACCGGTAACGGGGAAATGTCGCCGCCTGGCGGACACGCCGTTGTAAATGAATGGGCTTTCGCACTTAGTGCAATTTTCGCCAACTCTCTGACTTAGAGCTATGGAAGTATGGAGCTATGGAGCCACCAGCCACCCAGGCTGGAGCTATGGAGCTCTGGAGGTATGGAGCTCAGGTGCTATGGAAGTATGGAGCTATGGAGCTATGGAAGTATGGAGCTATGGAGCTATGGAGCTCTGGAAGTATGGAGCTATGGAGCTCTGGAGGTATGGAGCTATGGAGCCCTGGAGCCCTGGAGCTATGGAGCTCTGGTGCTATGGAGGTATGGAGCTCTGGAGGTATGGAGCTCTGGAGGTATGGAGCTATGGAGCTATGGAGCCCTGGAGCTATGGAGCTATGGAGCCCTGGAGCTATGGAGCTATGGAGCCCTGGAGCTATGGAGCTATGGAGCTCTGGTGCTATGGAGCTATGGAGCTCTGGTGCTATGGAGCTATGGAGCTCTGGTGCTATGGAGCTATGGAGCTCTGGTGCTATGGAGCTATGGAGCTCTGGAAGTATGGAGCTATGGAGCTCTGGAGGTATGGAGCTATGGAGCCCTGGAGCTATGGAGCCCTGGAGCTATGGAAGTATGGAGCTCTGGTGCTATGGAGCTATGGAGCTCTGGTGCTATGGAGCTATGGAGCTCTGGAGCTATGGAGCTCTGGAGGTATGGAGCTATGGAGCTATGGAGCTCTGGAGGTATGGAGCTATGGAGCTATGGAAGTATGGAGCTCTGGTGCTATGGAGCTATGGAGCTCTGGTGCTATGGAGCTATGGAGCTCTGGTGCTATGGAGCTATGGAGCTATGGAGCTCTGGAAGTATGGAGCTCTGGTGCTATGGAGCTATGGAGCTCTGGTGCTATGGAGCTATGGAGCTCTGGTGCTATGGAGCTATGGAGCTCTGGTGCTATGGAGCTCTGGTGCTATGGAGCTCTGGTGCTATGGAGCTATGGAGCTCTGGTGCTATGGAGCTATGGAGCTCTGGAGGTATGGAGCTCTGGAGGTATGGAGCTCTGGAGGTATGGAGCTTTGGAGCCCTGGAGCTCTGGAGGTATGGAGCTATGGTGCTATGGAGCTCTGAAGCCATGGAGCTCTGGTGCTATGGAGCTCTGGAGCTCTGGAGGTATGGAGCTCTGGAGGTATGGAGCTATGGAGCCCTGGAGCTCTGGAGGTATGGAGCTATGGTGCTATGGAGCTCTGAAGCCATGGAGCTCTGGTGCTATGGAGCTCTGGAGCTCTGGAGGTATGGAGCTCTGGAGGTATGGAGCTATGGAGCCCTGGAGCTCTGGAGGTATGGAGCTATGGTGCTATGGAGCTCTGAAGCCATGGAGCTCTGGTGCTATGGAGCTCTGGAGCTCTGGAGGTATGGAGCTCTGGAGGTATGGAGCTCTGGAGGTATGGAGCTATGGAGCCCTGGAGCTCTGGAGGTATGGAGCTATGGTGCTATGGAGCTCTGAAGCCATGGAGCTCTGGTGCTATGGAGCTCTGGAGGTATGGAGCTCTGGAGGTATGGAGCTCTGGAGGTATGGAGCTATGGAGCCCTGGAGCTCTGGAGGTATGGAGCTATGGTGCTATGGAGCTCTGAAGCCATGGAGCTCTGGTGCTATGGAGCTATGGAGCTCTGGTGCTATGGAGCTATGGAGGTATGGAGCCACCAGCCAGCACCCTCCGTGGCTGGATCAATGGAAGTGTTTTAGGTACCAGGCAGCCAAAGGGCCGAGGCCTCACGCTCGACCACGCCGGCGCAGAGTTCCAGCCGCTCGGATAAGCTCTGTCACTCACCCGCCGCGCAGCCACCGGTAACGGGGAAATGTCGCCGCCTTGTGGACACGCCGTTGTAAATGAATGGGCTTTCGCACTTAGTGCAATTTTCGCCAACTCTCTGACTTAGAGCTATGGAAGTATGGAGCTATGGAGCCACCAGCCACCCAGGCTGGAGCTCTGGAGCTCTGGAGGTATGGAGCTCTGGTGCTATGGAAGTATGGAGCTCTGGTGCTATGGAAGTATGGAGCTATGGAGGTATGGAAGTATGGAGCTATGGAAGTATGGAGCTATGGAGCTATGGAGCTCTGGAGGTATGGAGCCCTGGAGCTATGGAGCCCTGGAGCTATGGAAGTATGGAGCTCTGGTGCTATGGAGCTATGGAGCTCTGGTGCTATGGAGCTATGGAGCTATGGAGCTCTGGAGCTATGGAGCTCTGGAGGTATGCAGCTATGGAGCTATGGAGCTCTGGAGGTATGGAGCTATGGAGCTATGGAAGTATGGAGCTCTGGTGCTATGGAGCTATGGAGCTCTGGTGCTATGGAGCTATGGAGCTCTGGTGCTATGGAGCTATGGAGCTATGGAGCTCTGGAAGTATGGAGCTCTGGTGCTATGGAGCTATGGAGCTCTGGTGCTATGGAGCTATGGAGCTCTGGTGCTATGGAGCTATGGAGCTCTGGTGCTATGGAGCTCTGGTGCTATGGAGCTCTGGTGCTATGGAGCTATGGAGCTCTGGTGCTATGGAGCTATGGAGCTCTGGAGGTATGGAGCTCTGGAGGTATGGAGCTCTGGAGGTATGGAGCTATGGAGCCCTGGAGCTCTGGAGGTATGGAGCTATGGTGCTATGGAGCTCTGAAGCCATGGAGCTCTGGTGCTATGGAGCTCTGGAGCTCTGGAGGTATGGAGCTCTGGAGGTATGGAGCTATGGAGCCCTGGAGCTCTGGAGGTATGGAGCTATGGAGCTCTGAAGCCATGGAGCTCTGGTGCTATGGAGCTCTGGAGCTCTGGAGGTATGGAGCTCTGGAGGTATGGAGCTCTGGAGGTATGGAGCTATGGAGCCCTGGAGCTCTGGAGGTATGGAGCTATGGTGCTATGGAGCTCTGAAGCCATGGAGCTCTGGTGCTATGGAGCTCTGGAGGTATGGAGCTCTGGAGGTATGGAGCTCTGGAGGTATGGAGCTATGGAGCCCTGGAGCTCTGGAGGTATGGAGCTATGGTGCTATGGAGCTCTGAAGCCATGGAGCTCTGGTGCTATGGAGCTCTGGAGGTATGGAGCTCTGGAGGTATGGAGCTCTGGAGGTATGGAGCTATGGAGCCCTGGAGCTCTGGAGGTATGGAGCTATGGTGCTATGGAGCTCTGAAGCCATGGAGCTCTGGTGCTATGGAGCTATGGAGCTCTGGTGCTATGGAGCTATGGAGGTATGGAGCCACCAGCCAGCACCCTCCGTGGCTGGATCAATGGAAGTGTTTTAGGTACCAGGCAGCCAAAGGGCCGAGGCCTCACGCTCGACCACGCCGGCGCAGAGTTCCAGCCGCTCGGATAAGCTCTGTCACTCACCCGCCGCGCAGCCACCGGTAACGGGGAAATGTCGCCGCCTGGCGGACACGCCGTTGTAAATGAATGGGCTTTCGCACTTAGTGCAATTTTCGCCAACTCTCTGACTTAGAGCTATGGAAGTATGGAGCTATGGAGCCACCAGCCACCCAGGCTGGAGCTATGGAGCTCTGGAGGTATGGAGCTCAGGTGCTATGGAAGTATGGAGCTATGGAGCTATGGAAGTATGGAGCTATGGAGCTATGGAGCTCTGGAAGTATGGAGCTATGGAGCTCTGGAGGTATGGAGCTATGGAGCCCTGGAGCCCTGGAGCTATGGAGCTCTGGTGCTATGGAGGTATGGAGCTCTGGAGGTATGGAGCTCTGGAGGTATGGAGCTATGGAGCTATGGAGCCCTGGAGCTATGGAGCTATGGAGCCCTGGAGCTATGGAGCTATGGAGCCCTGGAGCTATGGAGCTATGGAGCTCTGGTGCTATGGAGCTATGGAGCTCTGGTGCTATGGAGCTATGGAGCTCTGGTGCTATGGAGCTATGGAGCTCTGGTGCTATGGAGCTATGGAGCTCTGGAAGTATGGAGCTATGGAGCTCTGGAGGTATGGAGCTATGGAGCCCTGGAGCTATGGAGCCCTGGAGCTATGGAAGTATGGAGCTCTGGTGCTATGGAGCTATGGAGCTCTGGTGCTATGGAGCTATGGAGCTCTGGAGCTCTGGAGCTATGGAGCTCTGGAGGTATGGAGCTATGGAGCTATGGAGCTCTGGAGGTATGGAGCTATGGAGCTATGGAAGTATGGAGCTCTGGTGCTATGGAGCTATGGAGCTCTGGTGCTATGGAGCTATGGAGCTCTGGTGCTATGGAGCTATGGAGCTATGGAGCTCTGGAAGTATGGAGCTCTGGTGCTATGGAGCTATGGAGCTCTGGTGCTATGGAGCTATGGAGCTCTGGTGCTATGGAGCTATGGAGCTCTGGTGCTATGGAGCTCTGGTGCTATGGAGCTCTGGTGCTATGGAGCTATGGAGCTCTGGTGCTATGGAGCTATGGAGCTCTGGAGGTATGGAGCTCTGGAGGTATGGAGCTCTGGAGGTATGGAGCTTTGGAGCCCTGGAGCTCTGGAGGTATGGAGCTATGGTGCTATGGAGCTCTGAAGCCATGGAGCTCTGGTGCTATGGAGCTCTGGAGCTCTGGAGGTATGGAGCTCTGGAGGTATGGAGCTATGGAGCCCTGGAGCTCTGGAGGTATGGAGCTATGGTGCTATGGAGCTCTGAAGCCATGGAGCTCTGGTGCTATGGAGCTCTGGAGCTCTGGAGGTATGGAGCTCTGGAGGTATGGAGCTATGGAGCCCTGGAGCTCTGGAGGTATGGAGCTATGGTGCTATGGAGCTCTGAAGCCATGGAGCTCTGGTGCTATGGAGCTCTGGAGCTCTGGAGGTATGGAGCTCTGGAGGTATGGAGCTCTGGAGGTATGGAGCTATGGAGCCCTGGAGCTCTGGAGGTATGGAGCTATGGTGCTATGGAGCTCTGAAGCCATGGAGCTCTGGTGCTATGGAGCTCTGGAGGTATGGAGCTCTGGAGGTATGGAGCTCTGGAGGTATGGAGCTATGGAGCCCTGGAGCTCTGGAGGTATGGAGCTATGGTGCTATGGAGCTCTGAAGCCATGGAGCTCTGGTGCTATGGAGCTATGGAGCTCTGGTGCTATGGAGCTATGGAGGTATGGAGCCACCAGCCAGCACCCTCCGTGGCTGGATCAATGGAAGTGTTTTAGGTACCAGGCAGCCAAAGGGCCGAGGCCTCACGCTCGACCACGCCGGCGCAGAGTTCCAGCCGCTCGGATAAGCTCTGTCACTCACCCGCCGCGCAGCCACCGGTAACGGGGAAATGTCGCCGCCTTGTGGACACGCCGTTGTAAATGAATGGGCTTTCGCACTTAGTGCAATTTTCGCCAACTCTCTGACTTAGAGCTATGGAAGTATGGAGCTATGGAGCCACCAGCCACCCAGGCTGGAGCTCTGGAGCTCTGGAGGTATGGAGCTCTGGTGCTATGGAAGTATGGAGCTCTGGTGCTATGGAAGTATGGAGCTATGGAGGTATGGAAGTATGGAGCTATGGAAGTATGGAGCTATGGAGCTCTGGAAGTATGGAGCTATGGAGCTCTGGAGGTATGGAGCCCTGGAGCTATGGAGCCCTGGAGCTATGGAAGTATGGAGCTCTGGTGCTATGGAGCTATGGAGCTCTGGTGCTATGGAGCTATGGAGCTATGGAGCTCTGGAGCTATGGAGCTCTGGAGGTATGGAGCTATGGAGCTATGGAGCTCTGGAGGTATGGAGCTATGGAGCTATGGAAGTATGGAGCTCTGGTGCTATGGAGCTATGGAGCTCTGGTGCTATGGAGCTATGGAGCTCTGGTGCTATGGAGCTATGGAGCTATGGAGCTCTGGAAGTATGGAGCTCTGGTGCTATGGAGCTATGGAGCTCTGGTGCTATGGAGCTATGGAGCTCTGGTGCTATGGAGCTCTGGTGCTATGGAGCTCTGGTGCTATGGAGCTATGGAGCTCTGGTGCTATGGAGCTCTGGAGGTATGGAGCTCTGGAGGTATGGAGCTCTGGAGGTATGGAGCTATGGAGCCCTGGAGCTCTGGAGGTATGGAGCTATGGTGCTATGGAGCTCTGAAGCCATGGAGCTCTGGTGCTATGGAGCTATGGAGCTCTGGTGCTATGGAGCTATGGAGCTATGGAGCTCTGGAAGTATGGAGCTCTGGTGCTATGGAGCTATGGAGCTCTGGTGCTATGGAGCTATGGAGCTCTGGTGCTATGGAGCTATGGAGCTCTGGTGCTATGGAGCTCTGGTGCTATGGAGCTCTGGTGCTATGGAGCTATGGAGCTCTGGTGCTATGGAGCTATGGAGCTCTGGAGGTATGGAGCTCTGGAGGTATGGAGCTCTGGAGGTATGGAGCTATGGAGCCCTGGAGCTCTGGAGGTATGGAGCTATGGTGCTATGGAGCTCTGAAGCCATGGAGCTCTGGTGCTATGGAGCTCTGGAGCTCTGGAGGTATGGAGCTCTGGAGGTATGGAGCTATGGAGCCCTGGAGCTCTGGAGGTATGGAGCTATGGAGCTCTGAAGCCATGGAGCTCTGGTGCTATGGAGCTCTGGAGCTCTGGAGGTATGGAGCTCTGGAGGTATGGAGCTCTGGAGGTATGGAGCTATGGAGCCCTGGAGCTCTGGAGGTATGGAGCTATGGTGCTATGGAGCTCTGAAGCCATGGAGCTCTGGTGCTATGGAGCTCTGGAGGTATGGAGCTCTGGAGGTATGGAGCTCTGGAGGTATGGAGCTATGGAGCCCTGGAGCTCTGGAGGTATGGAGCTATGGTGCTATGGAGCTCTGAAGCCATGGAGCTCTGGTGCTATGGAGCTCTGGAGGTATGGAGCTCTGGAGGTATGGAGCTCTGGAGGTATGGAGCTATGGAGCCCTGGAGCTCTGGAGGTATGGAGCTATGGTGCTATGGAGCTCTGAAGCCATGGAGCTCTGGTGCTATGGAGCTATGGAGCTCTGGTGCTATGGAGCTATGGAGGTATGGAGCCACCAGCCAGCACCCTCCGTGGCTGGATCAATGGAAGTGTTTTAGGTACCAGGCAGCCAAAGGGCCGAGGCCTCACGCTCGACCACGCCGGCGCAGAGTTCCAGCCGCTCGGATAAGCTCTGTCACTCACCCGCCGCGCAGCCACCGGTAACGGGGAAATGTCGCCGCCTGGCGGACACGCCGTTGTAAATGAATGGGCTTTCGCACTTAGTGCAATTTTCGCCAACTCTCTGACTTAGAGCTATGGAAGTATGGAGCTATGGAGCCACCAGCCACCCAGGCTGGAGCTATGGAGCTCTGGAGGTATGGAGCTCAGGTGCTATGGAAGTATGGAGCTATGGAGCTATGGAAGTATGGAGCTATGGAGCTATGGAGCTCTGGAAGTATGGAGCTATGGAGCTCTGGAGGTATGGAGCTATGGAGCCCTGGAGCCCTGGAGCTATGGAGCTCTGGTGCTATGGAGGTATGGAGCTCTGGAGGTATGGAGCTCTGGAGGTATGGAGCTATGGAGCTATGGAGCCATGGAGCTATGGAGCTATGGAGCCCTGGAGCTATGGAGCTATGGAGCCCTGGAGCTATGGAGCTATGGAGCTCTGGTGCTATGGAGCTATGGAGCTCTGGTGCTATGGAGCTATGGAGCTCTGGTGCTATGGAGCTATGGAGCTCTGGTGCTATGGAGCTATGGAGCTCTGGAAGTATGGAGCTATGGAGCTCTGGAGGTATGGAGCTATGGAGCCCTGGAGCTATGGAGCCCTGGAGCTATGGAAGTATGGAGCTCTGGTGCTATGGAGCTATGGAGCTCTGGTGCTATGGAGCTATGGAGCTCTGGAGCTATGGAGCTCTGGAGGTATGGAGCTATGGAGCTATGGAGCTCTGGAGGTATGGAGCTATGGAGCTATGGAAGTATGGAGCTCTGGTGCTATGGAGCTATGGAGCTCTGGTGCTATGGAGCTATGGAGCTCTGGTGCTATGGAGCTATGGAGCTATGGAGCTCTGGAAGTATGGAGCTCTGGTGCTATGGAGCTATGGAGCTCTGGTGCTATGGAGCTATGGAGCTCTGGTGCTATGGAGCTATGGAGCTCTGGTGCTATGGAGCTCTGGTGCTATGGAGCTCTGGTGCTATGGAGCTATGGAGCTCTGGTGCTATGGAGCTATGGAGCTCTGGAGGTATGGAGCTCTGGAGGTATGGAGCTCTGGAGGTATGGAGCTTTGGAGCCCTGGAGCTCTGGAGGTATGGAGCTATGGTGCTATGGAGCTCTGAAGCCATGGAGCTCTGGTGCTATGGAGCTCTGGAGCTCTGGAGGTATGGAGCTCTGGAGGTATGGAGCTATGGAGCCCTGGAGCTCTGGAGGTATGGAGCTATGGTGCTATGGAGCTCTGAAGCCATGGAGCTCTGGTGCTATGGAGCTCTGGAGCTCTGGAGGTATGGAGCTCTGGAGGTATGGAGCTATGGAGCCCTGGAGCTCTGGAGGTATGGAGCTATGGTGCTATGGAGCTCTGAAGCCATGGAGCTCTGGTGCTATGGAGCTCTGGAGCTCTGGAGGTATGGAGCTCTGGAGGTATGGAGCTCTGGAGGTATGGAGCTATGGAGCCCTGGAGCTCTGGAGGTATGGAGCTATGGTGCTATGGAGCTCTGAAGCCATGGAGCTCTGGTGCTATGGAGCTCTGGAGGTATGGAGCTCTGGAGGTATGGAGCTCTGGAGGTATGGAGCTATGGAGCCCTGGAGCTCTGGAGGTATGGAGCTATGGTGCTATGGAGCTCTGAAGCCATGGAGCTCTGGTGCTATGGAGCTCTGGAGGTATGGAGCTCTGGAGGTATGGAGCTCTGGAGGTATGGAGCTATGGAGCCCTGGAGCTCTGGAGGTATGGAGCTATGGTGCTATGGAGCTCTGAAGCCATGGAGCTCTGGTGCTATGGAGCTCTGGAGGTATGGAGCTCTGGCGGTATGGAGCTCTGGAGGTATGGAGCTATGGAGCCCTGGAGCTCTGGAGGTATGGAGCTATGGTGCTATGGAGCTCTGAAGCCATGGAGCTCTGGTGCTATGGAGCTATGGAGCTCTGGTGCTATGGAGCTATGGAGGTATGGAGCCACCAGCCAGCACCCTCCGTGGCTGGATCAATGGAAGTGTTTTAGGTACCGAGGCCTCACGCTCGACCACGCCGGCGCAGAGTTCCAGCCGCTCGGATAAGCTCTGTCACTCACCCGCCGCGCAGCCACCGGTAACGGGGAAATGTCGCCGCCTTGTGGACACGCCGTTGTAAATGAATGGGCTTTCGCACTTAGTGCAATTTTCGCCAACTCTCTGACTTAGAGCTATGGAAGTATGGAGCTATGGAGCCACCAGCCACCCAGGCTGGAGCTCTGGAGCTCTGGAGGTATGGAGCTCTGGTGCTATGGAAGTATGGAGCTCTGGTGCTATGGAAGTATGGAGCTATGGAGGTATGGAAGTATGGAGCTATGGAAGTATGGAGCTATGGAGCTCTGGAAGTATGGAGCTATGGAGCTCTGGAGGTATGGAGCCCTGGAGCTATGGAGCCCTGGAGCTATGGAAGTATGGAGCTCTGGTGCTATGGAGCTATGGAGCTCTGGTGCTATGGAGCTATGGAGCTATGGAGCTCTGGAGCTATGGAGCTCTGGAGGTATGGAGCTATGGAGCTATGGAGCTCTGGAGGTATGGAGCTATGGAGCTATGGAAGTATGGAGCTCTGGTGCTATGGAGCTATGGAGCTCTGGTGCTATGGAGCTATGGAGCTCTGGTGCTATGGAGCTATGGAGCTATGGAGCTCTGGAAGTATGGAGCTCTGGTGCTATGGAGCTATGGAGCTCTGGTGCTATGGAGCTATGGAGCTCTGGTGCTATGGAGCTCTGGTGCTATGGAGCTCTGGTGCTATGGAGCTATGGAGCTCTGGTGCTATGGAGCTCTGGAGGTATGGAGCTCTGGAGGTATGGAGCTCTGGAGGTATGGAGCTATGGAGCCCTGGAGCTCTGGAGGTATGGAGCTATGGTGCTATGGAGCTCTGAAGCCATGGAGCTCTGGTGCTATGGAGCTATGGAGCTCTGGTGCTATGGAGCTATGGAGCTATGGAGCTCTGGAAGTATGGAGCTCTGGTGCTATGGAGCTATGGAGCTCTGGTGCTATGGAGCTATGGAGCTCTGGTGCTATGGAGCTATGGAGCTCTGGTGCTATGGAGCTCTGGTGCTATGGAGCTCTGGTGCTATGGAGCTATGGAGCTCTGGTGCTATGGAGCTATGGAGCTCTGGAGGTATGGAGCTCCGGAGGTATGGAGCTCTGGAGGTATGGAGCTATGGAGCCCTGGAGCTCTGGAGGTATGGAGCTATGGTGCTATGGAGCTCTGAAGCCATGGAGCTCTGGTGCTATGGAGCTCTGGAGCTCTGGAGGTATGGAGCTCTGGAGGTATGGAGCTATGGAGCCCTGGAGCTCTGGAGGTATGGAGCTATGGTGCTATGGAGCTCTGAAGCCATGGAGCTCTGGTGCTATGGAGCTCTGGAGCTCTGGAGGTATGGAGCTCTGGAGGTATGGAGCTCTGGAGGTATGGAGCTATGGAGCCCTGGAGCTCTGGAGGTATGGAGCTATGGTGCTATGGAGCTCTGAAGCCATGGAGCTCTGGTGCTATGGAGCTCTGGAGGTATGGAGCTCTGGAGGTATGGAGCTCTGGAGGTATGGAGCTATGGAGCCCTGGAGCTCTGGAGGTATGGAGCTATGGTGCTATGGAGCTCTGAAGCCATGGAGCTCTGGTGCTATGGAGCTCTGGAGGTATGGAGCTCTGGAGGTATGGAGCTCTGGAGGTATGGAGCTATGGAGCCCTGGAGCTCTGGAGGTATGGAGCTATGGTGCTATGGAGCTCTGAAGCCATGGAGCTCTGGTGCTATGGAGCTATGGAGCTCTGGTGCTATGGAGCTATGGAGGTATGGAGCCACCAGCCAGCACCCTCCGTGGCTGGATCAATGGAAGTGTTTTAGGTACCAGGCAGCCAAAGGGCCGAGGCCTCACGCTCGACCACGCCGGCGCAGAGTTCCAGCCGCTCGGATAAGCTCTGTCACTCACCCGCCGCGCAGCCACCGGTAACGGGGAAATGTCGCCGCCTGGCGGACACGCCGTTGTAAATGAATGGGCTTTCGCACTTAGTGCAATTTTCGCCAACTCTCTGACTTAGAGCTATGGAAGTATGGAGCTATGGAGCCACCAGCCACCCAGGCTGGAGCTATGGAGCTCTGGAGGTATGGAGCTAAGGTGCTATGGAAGTATGGAGCTATGGAGCTATGGAAGTATGGAGCTATGGAGCTATGGAGCTCTGGAAGTATGGAGCTATGGAGCTCTGGAGGTATGGAGCTATGGAGCCCTGGAGCCCTGGAGCTATGGAGCTCTGGTGCTATGGAGGTATGGAGCTCTGGAGGTATGGAGCTCTGGAGGTATGGAGCTATGGAGCTATGGAGCCCTGGAGCTATGGAGCTATGGAGCCCTGGAGCTATGGAGCTATGGAGCCCTGGAGCTATGGAGCTATGGAGCTCTGGTGCTATGGAGCTATGGAGCTCTGGTGCTATGGAGCTATGGAGCTCTGGTGCTATGGAGCTATGGAGCTCTGGTGCTATGGAGCTATGGAGCTCTGGAAGTATGGAGCTATGGAGCTCTGGAGGTATGGAGCTATGGAGCCCTGGAGCTATGGAGCCCTGGAGCTATGGAAGTATGGAGCTCTGGTGCTATGGAGCTATGGAGCTCTGGTGCTATGGAGCTATGGAGCTCTGGAGCTATGGAGCTCTGGAGGTATGGAGCTATGGAGCTATGGAGCTCTGGAGGTATGGAGCTATGGAGCTATGGAAGTATGGAGCTCTGGTGCTATGGAGCTATGGAGCTCTGGTGCTATGGAGCTATGGAGCTCTGGTGCTATGGAGCTATGGAGCTCTGGAAGTATGGAGCTCTGGTGCTATGGAGCTATGGAGCTCTGGTGCTATGGAGCTATGGAGCTCTGGTGCTATGGAGCTATGGAGCTCTGGTGCTATGGAGCTCTGGTGCTATGGAGCTCTGGTGCTATGGAGCTATGGAGCTCTGGTGCTATGGAGCTATGGAGCTCTGGAGGTATGGAGCTCTGGAGGTATGGAGCTCTGGAGGTATGGAGCTTTGGAGCCCTGGAGCTCTGGAGGTATGGAGCTATGGTGCTATGGAGCTCTGAAGCCATGGAGCTCTGGTGCTATGGAGCTCTGGAGCTCTGGAGGTATGGAGCTCTGGAGGTATGGAGCTATGGAGCCCTGGAGCTCTGGAGGTATGGAGCTATGGTGCTATGGAGCTCTGAAGCCATGGAGCTCTGGTGCTATGGAGCTCTGGAGCTCTGGAGGTATGGAGCTCTGGAGGTATGGAGCTATGGAGCCCTGGAGCTCTGGAGGTATGGAGCTATGGTGCTATGGAGCTCTGAAGCCATGGAGCTCTGGTGCTATGGAGCTCTGGAGCTCTGGAGGTATGGAGCTCTGGAGGTATGGAGCTCTGGAGGTATGGAGCTATGGAGCCCTGGAGCTCTGGAGGTATGGAGCTATGGTGCTATGGAGCTCTGAAGCCATGGAGCTCTGGTGCTATGGAGCTCTGGAGGTATGGAGCTCTGGAGGTATGGAGCTCTGGAGGTATGGAGCTATGGAGCCCTGGAGCTCTGGAGGTATGGAGCTATGGTGCTATGGAGCTCTGAAGCCATGGAGCTCTGGTGCTATGGAGCTCTGGAGGTATGGAGCTCTGGAGGTATGGAGCTCTGGAGGTATGGAGCTATGGAGCCCTGGAGCTCTGGAGGTATGGAGCTATGGTGCTATGGAGCTCTGAAGCCATGGAGCTCTGGTGCTATGGAGCTCTGGAGGTATGGAGCTCTGGAGGTATGGAGCTCTGGAGGTATGGAGCTATGGAGCCCTGGAGCTCTGGAGGTATGGAGCTATGGTGCTATGGAGCTCTGAAGCCATGGAGCTCTGGTGCTATGGAGCTATGGAGCTCTGGTGCTATGGAGCTATGGAGGTATGGAGCCACCAGCCAGCACCCTCCGTGGCTGGATCAATGGAAGTGTTTTAGGTACCAGGCAGCCAAAGGGCCGAGGCCTCACGCTCGACCACGCCGGCGCAGAGTTCCAGCCGCTCGGATAAGCTCTGTCACTCACCCGCCGCGCAGCCACCGGTAACGGGGAAATGTCGCCGCCTTGTGGACACGCCGTTGTAAATGAATGGGCTTTCGCACTTAGTGCAATTTTCGCCAACTCTCTGACTTAGAGCTATGGAAGTATGGAGCTATGGAGCCACCAGCCACCCAGGCTGGAGCTCTGGAGCTCTGGAGGTATGGAGCTCTGGTGCTATGGAAGTATGGAGCTCTGGTGCTATGGAAGTATGGAGCTATGGAGGTATGGAAGTATGGAGCTATGGAAGTATGGAGCTATGGAGCTCTGGAAGTATGGAGCTATGGAGCTCTGGAGGTATGGAGCCCTGGAGCTATGGAGCCCTGGAGCTATGGAAGTATGGAGCTCTGGTGCTATGGAGCTATGGAGCTCTGGTGCTATGGAGCTATGGAGCTATGGAGCTCTGGAGCTATGGAGCTCTGGAGGTATGGAGCTATGGAGCTATGGAGCTCTGGAGGTATGGAGCTATGGAGCTATGGAAGTATGGAGCTCTGGTGCTATGGAGCTATGGAGCTCTGGTGCTATGGAGCTATGGAGCTCTGGTGCTATGGAGCTATGGAGCTATGGAGCTCTGGAAGTATGGAGCTCTGGTGCTATGGAGCTATGGAGCTCTGGTGCTATGGAGCTATGGAGCTCTGGTGCTATGGAGCTCTGGTGCTATGGAGCTCTGGTGCTATGGAGCTATGGAGGTCTGGTGCTATGGAGCTATGGAGCTCTGGAGGTATGGAGCTCTGGAGGTATGGAGCTCTGGAGGTATGGAGCTATGGAGCCCTGGAGCTCTGGAGGTATGGAGCTATGGTGCTATGGAGCTCTGAAGCCATGGAGCTCTGGTGCTATGGAGCTCTGGAGCTCTGGAGGTATGGAGCTCTGGAGGTATGGAGCTATGGAGCCCTGGAGCTCTGGAGGTATGGAGCTATGGAGCTCTGAAGCCATGGAGCTCTGGTGCTATGGAGCTCTGGAGCTCTGGAGGTATGGAGCTCTGGAGGTATGGAGCTATGGAGCCCTGGAGCTCTGGAGGTATGGAGCTATGGTGCTATGGAGCTCTGAAGCCATGGAGCTCTGGTGCTATGGAGCTCTGGAGGTATGGAGCTCTGGAGGTATGGAGCTCTGGAGGTATGGAGCTATGGAGCCCTGGAGCTCTGGAGGTATGGAGCTATGGTGCTATGGAGCTCTGAAGCCATGGAGCTCTGGTGCTATGGAGCTCTGGAGGTATGGAGCTCTGGAGGTATGGAGCTCTGGAGGTATGGAGCTATGGAGCCCTGGAGCTCTGGAGGTATGGAGCTATGGTGCTATGGAGCTCTGAAGCCATGGAGCTCTGGTGCTATGGAGCTATGGAGCTCTGGTGCTATGGAGCTATGGAGGTATGGAGCCACCAGCCAGCACCCTCCGTGGCTGGATCAATGGAAGTGTCTTAGGTACCAGGCAGCTAAAGGGCCGAGGCCTCACGCTCGACCACGCCGGCGCAGAGTTCCAGCCGCTCGGATAAGCTCTGTCACTCACCCGCCGCGCAGCCACCGGTAACGGGGAAATGTCGCCGCCTGGCGGACACGCCGTTGTAAATGAATGGGCTTTCGCACTTAGTGCAATTTTCGCCAACTCTCTGACTTAGAGCTATGGAAGTATGGAGCTATGGAGCCACCAGCCACCCAGGCTGGAGCTATGGAGCTCTGGAGGTATGGAGCTCAGGTGCTATGGAAGTATGGAGCTATGGAGCTATGGAAGTATGGAGCTATGGAGCTATGGAGCTCTGGAAGTATGGAGCTATGGAGCTCTGGAGGTATGGAGCTATGGAGCCCTGGAGCCCTGGAGCCCTGGAGCTATGGAGCTCTGGTGCTATGGAGGTATGGAGCTCTGGAGGTATGGAGCTCTGGAGGTATGGAGCTATGGAGCTATGGAGCCCTGGAGCTATGGAGCTATGGAGCCCTTGAGCTATGGAGCTATGGAGCCCTGGAGCTATGGAGCTATGGAGCTCTGGTGCTATGGAGCTATGGAGCTCTGGTGCTATGGAGCTCTGGTGCTATGGAGCTATGGAGCTCTGGTGCTATGGAGCTATGGAGCTCTGGAAGTATGGAGCTATGGAGCTCTGGAGGTATGGAGCTATGGAGCCCTGGAGCTATGGAGCCCTGGAGCTATGGAAGTATGGAGCTCTGGTGCTATGGAGCTATGGAGCTCTGGTGCTATGGAGCTATGGAGCTCTGGAGCTATGGAGCTCTGGAGGTATGGAGCTATGGAGCTATGGAGCTATGGAGCCCTGGAGCTCTGGAGGTATGGAGCTATGGTGCTATGGAGCTCTGAAGCCATGGAGCTCTGGTGCTATGGAGCTATGGAGCTCTGGTGCTATGGAGCTATGGAGCTATGGAGCTCTGGAAGTATGGAGCTCTGGTGCTATGGAGCTATGGAGCTCTGGTGCTATGGAGCTATGGAGCTCTGGTGCTATGGAGCTATGGAGCTCTGGTGCTATGGAGCTCTGGTGGTATGGAGCTCTGGTGCTATGGAGCTATGGAGCTCTGGTGCTATGGAGCTATGGAGCTCTGGAGGTATGGAGCTCTGGAGGTATGGAGCTCTGGAGGTATGGAGCTATGGAGCCCTGGAGCTCTGGAGGTATGGAGCTATGGTGCTATGGAGCTCTGAAGCCATGGAGCTCTGGTGCTATGGAGCTCTGGAGCTCTGGAGGTATGGAGCTCTGGAGGTATGGAGCTATGGAGCCCTGGAGCTCTGGAGGTATGGAGCTATGGTGCTATGGAGCTCTGAAGCCATGGAGCTCTGGTGCTATGGAGCTCTGGAGCTCTGGAGGTATGGAGCTCTGGAGGTATGGAGCTCTGGAGGTATGGAGCTATGGAGCCCTGGAGCTCTGGAGGTATGGAGCTATGGTGCTATGGAGCTCTGAAGCCATGGAGCTCTGGTGCTATGGAGCTCTGGAGCTCTGGAGGTATGGAGCTCTGGAGGTATGGAGCTCTGGAGGTATGGAGCTATGGAGCCCTGGAGCTCTGGAGGTATGGAGCTATGGTGCTATGGAGCTCTGAAGCCATGGAGCTCTGGTGCTATGGAGCTCTGGAGGTATGGAGCTCTGGAGGTATGGAGCTCTGGAGGTATGGAGCTATGGAGCCCTGGAGCTCTGGAGGTATGGAGCTATGGTGCTATGGAGCTCTGAAGCCATGGAGCTCTGGTGCTATGGAGCTATGGAGCTCTGGTGCTATGGAGCTATGGAGGTATGGAGCCACCAGCCAGCACCCTCCGTGGCTGGATCAATGGAAGTGTTTTAGGTACCAGGCAGCCAAAGGGCCGAGGCCTCACGCTCGACCACGCCGGCGCAGAGTTCCAGCCGCTCGGATAAGCTCTGTCACTCACCCGCCGCGCAGCCACCGGTAACGGGGAAATGTCGCCGCCTTGTGGACACGCCGTTGTAAATGAATGGGCTTTCGCACTTAGTGCAATTTTCGCCAACTCTCTGACTGGAGCTATGGAAGTATGGAGCTATGGAGCCACCAGCCACCCAGGCTGGAGCTATGGAGCTCTGGAGGTATGGAGCTCTGGTGCTATGGAAGTATGGAGCTATGGAGCTATGGAAGTATGGAGCTATGGAGCTATGGAGCTCTGGAAGTATGGAGCTATGGAGCTCTGGAGGTATGGAGCTATGGAGCCCTGGAGCCCTGGAGCTATGGAGCCCTGGAGCTATGTAGCTATGGAGCCCTGGAGCTATGGAGCTATGGAGCCCTGGAGCTATGGAGCTATGGAGCTCTGGTGCTATGGAGCTATGGAGCTCTGGTGCTATGGAGCTATGGAGCTCTGGTGCTATGGAGCTATGGAGCTCTGGTGCTATGGAGCTATGGAGCTCTGGTGCTATGGAGCTATGGAGCTCTGGTGCTATGGAGCTATGGAGCTCTGGTGCTATGGAGCTATGGAGCTCTGGAAGTATGGAGCTATGGAGCTCTGGAGGTATGGAGCTATGGAGCCCTGGAGCTATGGAGCCCTGGAGCTATGGAAGTATGGAGCTCTGGTGCTATGGAGCTATGGAGCTCTGGTGCTATGGAGCTATGGAGCTCTGGAGCTATGGAGCTCTGGAGGTATGGAGCTATGGAGCTATGGAGCTCTGGAGGTATGGAGCTATGGAGCTATGGAAGTATGGAGCTCTGGTGCTATGGAGCTATGGAGCTCTGGTGCTATGGAGCTATGGAGCTCTGGTGCTATGGAGCTATGGAGCTATGGAGCTCTGGAAGTATGGAGCTCTGGTGCTATGGAGCTATGGAGCTCTGGTGCTATGGAGCTATGGAGCTCTGGTGCTATGGAGCTATGGAGCTCTGGTGCTATGGAGCTCTGGTGCTATGGAGCTCTGGTGCTATGGAGCTATGGAGCTCTGGTGCTATGGAGCTATGGAGCTCTGGAGGTATGGAGCTCTGGAGGTATGGAGCTCTGGAGGTATGGAGCTTTGGAGCCCTGGAGCTCTGGAGGTATGGAGCTATGGTGCTATGGAGCTCTGAAGCCATGGAGCTCTGGTGCTATGGAGCTCTGGAGCTCTGGAGGTATGGAGCTCTGGAGGTATGGAGCTATGGAGCCCTGGAGCTCTGGAGGTATGGAGCTATGGTGCTATGGAGCTCTGAAGCCATGGAGCTCTGGTGCTATGGAGCTCTGGAGCTCTGGAGGTATGGAGCTCTGGAGGTATGGAGCTATGGAGCCCTGGAGCTCTGGAGGTATGGAGCTATGGTGCTATGGAGCTCTGAAGCCATGGAGCTCTGGTGCTATGGAGCTCTGGAGCTCTGGAGGTATGGAGCTCTGGAGGTATGGAGCTCTGGAGGTATGGAGCTATGGAGCCCTGGAGCTCTGGAGGTATGGAGCTATGGTGCTATGGAGCTCTGAAGCCATGGAGCTCTGGTGCTATGGAGCTCTGGAGGTATGGAGCTCTGGAGGTATGGAGCTCTGGAGGTATGGAGCTATGGAGCCCTGGAGCTCTGGAGGTATGGAGCTATGGTGCTATGGAGCTCTGAAGCCATGGAGCTCTGGTGCTATGGAGCTATGGAGCTCTGGTGCTATGGAGCTATGGAGGTATGGAGCCACCAGCCAGCACCCTCCGTGGCTGGATCAATGGAAGTGTTTTAGGTACCAGGCAGCAAAGGGCCGAGGCCTCACGCTCGACCACGCCGGCGCAGAGTTCCAGCCGCTCGGATAAGCTCTGTCACTCACCCGCCGCGCAGCCACCGGTAACGGGGAAATGTCGCCGCCTTGTGGACACGCCGTTGTAAATGAATGGGCTTTCGCACTTAGTGCAATTTTCGCCAACTCTCTGACTTAGAGCTATGGAAGTATGGAGCTATGGAGCCACCAGCCACCCAGGCTGGAGCTCTGGAGCTCTGGAGGTATGGAGCTCTGGTGCTATGGAAGTATGGAGCTCTGGTGCTATGGAAGTATGGAGCTATGGAGGTATGGAAGTATGGAGCTATGGAAGTATGGAGCTATGGAGCTCTGGAAGTATGGAGCTATGGAGCTCTGGAGGTATGGAGCCCTGGAGCTATGGAAGTATGGAGCTCTGGTGCTATGGAGCTATGGAGCTCTGGTGCTATGGAGCTATGGAGCTATGGAGCTCTGGAGCTATGGAGCTCTGGAGGTATGGAGCTATGGAGCTATGGAGCTCTGGAGGTATGGAGCTATGGAGCTATGGAAGTATGGAGCTCTGGTGCTATGGAGCTATGGAGCTCTGGTGCTATGGAGCTATGGAGCTCTGGTGCTATGGAGCTATGGAGCTATGGAGCTCTGGAAGTATGGAGCTCTGGTGCTATGGAGCTATGGAGCTCTGGTGCTATGGAGCTATGGAGCTCTGGTGCTATGGAGCTCTGGTGCTATGGAGCTCTGGTGCTATGGAGCTATGGAGCTCTGGTGCTATGGAGCTCTGGAGGTATGGAGCTCTGGAGGTATGGAGCTCTGGAGGTATGGAGCTATGGAGCCCTGGAGCTCTGGAGGTATGGAGCTATGGTGCTATGGAGCTCTGAAGCCATGGAGCTCTGGTGCTATGGAGCTATGGAGCTCTGGTGCTATGGAGCTATGGAGCTATGGAGCTCTGGAAGTATGGAGCTCTGGTGCTATGGAGCTATGGAGCTCTGGTGCTATGGAGCTATGGAGCTCTGGTGCTATGGAGCTATGGAGCTCTGGTGCTATGGAGCTCTGGTGCTATGGAGCTCTGGTGCTATGGAGCTATGGAGCTCTGGTGCTATGGAGCTATGGAGCTCTGGAGGTATGGAGCTCTGGAGGTATGGAGCTCTGGAGGTATGGAGCTATGGAGCACTGGAGCTCTGGAGGTATGGAGCTATGGTGCTATGGAGCTCTGAAGCCATGGAGCTCTGGTGCTATGGAGCTCTGGAGCTCTGGAGGTATGGAGCTCTGGAGGTATGGAGCTATGGAGCCCTGGAGCTCTGGAGGTATGGAGCTATGGTGCTATGGAGCTCTGAAGCCATGGAGCTCTGGTGCTATGGAGCTCTGGAGCTCTGGAGGTATGGAGCTCTGGAGGTATGGAGCTCTGGAGGTATGGAGCTATGGAGCCCTGGAGCTCTGGAGGTATGGAGCTATGGTGCTATGGAGCTCTGAAGCCATGGAGCTCTGGTGCTATGGAGGTATGGAGGTATGGAGCTCTGGAGGTATGGAGCTCTGGAGGTATGGAGCTATGGAGCCCTGGAGCTCTGGAGGTATGGAGCTATGGTGCTATGGAGCTCTGAAGCCATGGAGCTCTGGTGCTATGGAGCTATGGAGCTCTGGTGCTATGGAGCTATGGAGGTATGGAGCCACCAGCCAGCACCCTCCGTGGCTGGATCAATGGAAGTGTTTTAGGTACCAGGCAGCCAAAGGGCCGAGGCCTCACGCTCGACCACGCCGGCGCAGAGTTCCAGCCGCTCGGATAAGCTCTGTCACTCACCCGCCGCGCAGCCACCGGTAACGGGGAAATGTCGCCGCCTTGTGGACACGCCGTTGTAAATGAATGGGCTTTCGCACTTAGTGCAATTTTCGCCAACTCTCTGACTGGAGCTATGGAAGTATGGAGCTATGGAGCCACCAGCCACCCAGGCTGGAGCTATGGAGCTCTGGAGGTATGGAGCTCTGGTGCTATGGAAGTATGGAGCTATGGAGCTATGGAAGTATGGAGCTATGGAGCTATGGAGCTCTGGAAGTATGGAGCTATGGAGCTCTGGAGGTATGGAGCCCTGGAGCCCTGGAGCTATGGAGCCCTGGAGCTATGGAGCTATGGAGCCCTGGAGCTATGGAGCTATGGAGCCCTGGAGCTATGGAGCTATGGAGCTCTGGTGCTATGGAGCTATGGAGCTCTGGTGCTATGGAGCTATGGAGCTCTGGTGCTATGGAGCTATGGAGCTCTGGTGCTATGGAGCTATGGAGCTCTGGAAGTATGGAGCTATGGAGCTCTGGAGGTATGGAGCTATGGAGCTCTGGAGGTATGGAGCTATGGAGCCCTGGAGCTATGGAGCCCTGGAGCTATGGAAGTATGGAGCTCTGGTGCTATGGAGCTATGGAGCTCTGGTGCTATGGAGCTATGGAGCTCTGGAGCTATGGAGCTCTGGAGGTATGGAGCTATGGAGCTCTGGAGGTATGGAGCTATGGAGCTATGGAAGTATGGAGCTCTGGTGCTATGGAGCTATGGAGCTCTGGTGCTATGGAGCTATGGAGCTCTGGTGCTATGGAGCTATGGAGCTATGGAGCTCTGGAAGTATGGAGCTCTGGTGCTATGGAGCTATGGAGCTCTGGTGCTATGGAGCTATGGAGCTATGGTGCTATGGAGCTATGGAGCTCTGGTGCTATGGAGCTATGGTGCTATGGAGCTCTGGTGCTATGGAGCTATGGAGCTCTGGTGCTATGGAGCTATGGAGCTCTGGAGGTATGGAGCTCTGGAGGTATGGAGCTCTGGAGGTATGGAGCTTTGGAGCCCTGGAGCTCTGGAGGTATGGAGCTATGGTGCTATGGAGCTCTGAAGCCATGGAGCTCTGGTGCTATGGAGCTATGGAGCTCTGGTGCTATGGAGCTATGGAGGTATGGAGCTATGGAGCCCTGGAGCTCTGGAGGTATGGAGCTATGGTGCTATGGAGCTCTGAAGCCATGGAGCTCTGGTGCTATGGAGCTCTGGAGCTCTGGAGGTATGGAGCTCTGGAGGTATGGAGCTATGGAGCCCTGGAGCTCTGGAGGTATGGAGCTATGGTGCTATGGAGCTCTGAAGCCATGGAGCTCTGGTGCTATGGAGCTCTGGAGCTCTGGAGGTATGGAGCTCTGGAGGTATGGAGCTCTGGAGGTATGGAGCTATGGAGCCCTGGAGCTCTGGAGGTATGGAGCTATGGTGCTATGGAGCTCTGAAGCCATGGAGCTCTGGTGCTATGGAGCTCTGGAGGTATGGAGCTCTGGAGGTATGGAGCTCTGGAGGTATGGAGCTATGGAGCCCTGGAGCTCTGGAGGTATGGAGCTATGGTGCTATGGAGCTCTGAAGCCATGGAGCTCTGGTGCTATGGAGCTATGGAGCTCTGGTGCTATGGAGCTATGGAGGTATGGAGCCACCAGCCAGCACCCTCCGTGGCTGGATCAATGGAAGTGTTTTAGGTACCAGGCAGCCAAAGGGCCGAGGCCTCACGCTCGACCACGCCGGCGCAGAGTTCCAGCCGCTCGGATAAGCTCTGTCACTCACCCGCCGCGCAGCCACCGGTAACGGGGAAATGTCGCCGCCTTGTGGACACGCCGTTGTAAATGAATGGGCTTTCGCACTTAGTGCAATTTTCGCCAACTCTCTGACTGGAGCTATGGAAGTATGGAGCTATGGAGCCACCAGCCACCCAGGCTGGAGCTATGGAGCTCTGGAGGTATGGAGCTCTGGTGCTATGGAAGTATGGAGCTATGGAGCTATGGAAGTATGGAGCTATGGAGCTATGGAGCTCTGGAAGTATGGAGCTATGGAGCTCTGGAGGTATGGAGCTATGGAGCCCTGGAGCCCTGGAGCTATGGAGCCCTGGAGCTATGGAGCTATGGAGCCCTGGAGCTATGGAGCTATGGAGCCCTGGAGCTATGGAGCTCTGGTGCTATGGAGCTATGGAGCTCTGGTGCTATGGAGCTATGGAGCTCTGGTGCTATGGAGCTATGGAGCTCTGGTGCTATGGAGCTATGGAGCTCTGGAAGTATGGAGCTATGGAGCTCTGGAGGTATGGAGCTATGGAGCTCTGGAGGTATGGAGCTATGGAGCCCTGGAGCTATGGAGCCCTGGAGCTATGGAAGTATGGAGCTCTGGTGCTATGGAGCTATGGAGCTCTGGTGCTATGGAGCTATGGAGCTCTGGAGCTATGGAGCTCTGGAGGTATGGAGCTATGGAGCTCTGAAAGTATGGAGCTATGGAGCTATGGAAGTATGGAGCTCTGGTGCTATGGAGCTATGGAGCTCTGGTGCTATGGAGCTATGGAGCTCTGGTGCTATGGAGCTATGGAGCTATGGAGCTCTGGAAGTATGGAGCTCTGGTGCTATGGAGCTATGGAGCTCTGGTGCTATGGAGCTATGGAGCTCTGGTGCTATGGAGCTATGGAGCTCTGGTGCTATGGAGCTATGGTGCTATGGAGCTCTGGTGCTATGGAGCTATGGAGCTCTGGTGCTATGGAGCTATGGAGCTCTGGAGGTATGGAGCTCTGGAGGTATGGAGCTCTGGAGGTATGGAGCTTTGGAGCCCTGGAGCTCTGGAGGTATGGAGCTATGGTGCTATGGAGCTCTGAAGCCATGGAGCTCTGGTGCTATGGAGCTATGGAGCTCTGGTGCTATGGAGCTATGGAGGTATGGAGCTATGGAGCCCTGGAGCTCTGGAGGTATGGAGCTATGGTGCTATGGAGCTCTGAAGCCATGGAGCTCTGGTGCTATGGAGCTCTGGAGCTCTGGAGGTATGGAGCTCTGGAGGTATGGAGCTATGGAGCCCTGGAGCTCTGGAGGTATGGAGCTATGGTGCTATGGAGCTCTGAAGCCATGGAGCTCTGGTGCTATGGAGCTCTGGAGCTCTGGAGGTATGGAGCTCTGGAGGTATGGAGCTCTGGAGGTATGGAGCTATGGAGCCCTGGAGCTCTGGAGGTATGGAGCTATGGTGCTATGGAGCTCTGAAGCCATGGAGCTCTGGTGCTATGGAGCTCTGGAGGTATGGAGCTCTGGAGGTATGGAGCTCTGGAGGTATGGAGCTATGGAGCCCTGGAGCTCTGGAGGTATGGAGCTATGGTGCTATGGAGCTCTGAAGCCATGGAGCTCTGGTGCTATGGAGCTATGGAGCTCTGGTGCTATGGAGCTATGGAGGTATGGAGCCACCAGCCAGCACCCTCCGTGGCTGGATCAATGGAAGTGTTTTAGGTACCAGGCAGCCAAAGGGCCGAGGCCTCACGCTCGACCACGCCGGCGCAGAGTTCCAGCCGCTCGGATAAGCTCTGTCACTCACCCGCCGCGCAGCCACCGGTAACGGGGAAATGTCGCCGCCTTGTGGACACGCCGTTGTAAATGAATGGGCTTTCGCACTTAGTGCAATTTTCGCCAACTCTCTGACTTAGAGCTATGGAAGTATGGAGCTATGGAGCCACCAGCCACCCAGGCTGGAGCTCTGGAGCTCTGGAGGTATGGAGCTCTGGTGCTATGGAAGTATGGAGCTCTGGTGCTATGGAAGTATGGAGCTATGGAGGTATGGAAGTATGGAGCTATGGAAGTATGGAGCTATGGAGCTCTGGAAGTATGGAGCTATGGAGCTCTGGAGGTATGGAGCCCTGGAGCTATGGAGCCCTGGAGCTATGGAAGTATGGAGCTCTGGTGCTATGGAGCTATGGAGCTCTGGTGCTATGGAGCTATGGAGCTATGGAGCTCTGGAGCTATGGAGCTCTGGAGGTATGGAGCTATGGAGCTATGGAGCTCTGGAGGTATGGAGCTATGGAGCTATGGAGCTATGGAAGTATGGAGCTCTGGTGCTATGGAGCTCTGGTGCTATGGAGCTATGGAGCTCTGGTGCTATGGAGCTATGGAGCTATGGAGCTCTGGAAGTATGGAGCTCTGGTGCTATGGAGCTATGGAGCTCTGGTGCTATGGAGCTATGGAGCTCTGGTGCTATGGAGCTCTGGTGCTATGGAGCTCTGGTGCTATGGAGCTATGGAGCTCTGGTGCTATGGAGCTCTGGAGGTATGGAGCTCTGGAGGTATGGAGCTCTGGAGGTATGGAGCTATGAAGCCCTGGAGCTCTGGAGGTATGGAGCTATGGTGCTATGGAGCTCTGAAGCCATGGAGCTCTGGTGCTATGGAGCTATGGAGCTCTGGTGCTATGGAGCTATGGAGCTATGGAGCTCTGGAAGTATGGAGCTCTGGTGCTATGGAGCTATGGAGCTCTGGTGCTATGGAGCTATGGAGCTCTGGTGCTATGGAGCTATGGAGCTCTGGTGCTATGGAGCTCTGGTGCTATGGAGCTCTGGTGCTATGGAGCTATGGAGCTCTGGTGCTATGGAGCTATGGAGCTCTGGAGGTATGGAGCTCTGGAGGTATGGAGCTCTGGAGGTATGGAGCTATGGAGCCCTGGAGCTCTGGAGGTATGGAGCTATGGTGCTATGGAGCTCTGAAGCCATGGAGCTCTGGTGCTATGGAGCTCTGGAGCTCTGGAGGTATGGAGCTCTGGAGGTATGGAGCTATGGAGCCCTGGAGCTCTGGAGGTATGGAGCTATGGTGCTATGGAGCTCTGAAGCCATGGAGCTCTGGTGCTATGGAGCTCTGGAGCTCTGGAGGTATGGAGCTCTGGAGGTATGGAGCTCTGGAGGTATGGAGCTATGGAGCCCTGGAGCTCTGGAGGTATGGAGCTATGGTGCTATGGAGCTCTGAAGCCATGGAGCTCTGGTGCTATGGAGCTCTGGAGGTATGGAGCTCTGGAGGTATGGAGCTCTGGAGGTATGGAGCTATGGAGCCCTGGAGCTCTGGAGGTATGGAGCTATGGTGCTATGGAGCTCTGAAGCCATGGAGCTCTGGTGCTATGGAGCTCTGGAGGTATGGAGCTCTGGAGGTATGGAGCTCTGGAGGTATGGAGCTATGGAGCCCTGGAGCTCTGGAGGTATGGAGCTATGGTGCTATGGAGCTCTGAAGCCATGGAGCTCTGGTGCTATGGAGCTATGGAGCTCTGGTGCTATGGAGCTATGGAGGTATGGAGCCACCAGCCAGCACCCTCCGTGGCTGGATCAATGGAAGTGTTTTAGGTACCAGGCAGCCAAAGGGCCGAGGCCTCACGCTCGACCACGCCGGCGCAGAGTTCCAGCCGCTCGGATAAGCTCTGTCACTCACCCGCCGCGCAGCCACCGGTAACGGGGAAATGTCGCCGCCTTGTGGACACGCCGTTGTAAATGAATGGGCTTTCGCACTTAGTGCAATTTTCGCCAACTCTCTGACTGGAGCTATGGAAGTATGGAGCTATGGAGCCACCAGCCACCCAGGCTGGAGCTATGGAGCTCTGGAGGTATGGAGCTCTGGTGCTATGGAAGTATGGAGCTATGGAGCTATGGAGCTATGGAGCTATGGAGCTCTGGAAGTATGGAGCTATGGAGCTCTGGAGGTATGGAGCTATGGAGCCCTGGAGCCCTGGAGCTATGGAGCCCTGGAGCTATGGAGCTATGGAGCCCTGGAGCTATGGAGCTATGGAGCCCTGGAGCTATGGAGCTATGGAGCTCTGGTGCTATGGAGCTATGGAGCTCTGGTGCTATGGAGCTATGGAGCTCTGGTGCTATGGAGCTATGGAGCTCTGGTGCTATGGAGCTATGGAGCTCTGGAAGTATGGAGCTATGGAGCTCTGGAGGTATGGAGCTATGGAGCTCTGGAGGTATGGAGCTATGGAGCCCTGGAGCTATGGAGCCCTGGAGCTATGGAAGTATGGAGCTCTGGTGCTATGGAGCTATGGAGCTCTGGTGCTATGGAGCTATGGAGCTCTGGAGCTATGGAGCTCTGGAGGTATGGAGCTATGGAGCTCTGGAGGTATGGAGCTATGGAGCTATGGAAGTATGGAGCTCTGGTGCTATGGAGCTATGGAGCTCTGGTGCTATGGAGCTATGGAGCTCTGGTGCTATGGAGCTATGGAGCTATGGAGCTCTGGAAGTATGGAGCTCTGGTGCTATGGAGCTATGGAGCTCTGGTGCTATGGAGCTATGGAGCTCTGGTGCTATGGAGCTATGGAGCTCTGGTGCTATGGAGCTCTGGTGCTATGGAGCTCTGGTGCTATGGAGCTATGGAGCTCTGGTGCTATGGAGCTATGGAGCTCTGGAGGTATGGAGCTCTGGAGGTATGGAGCTCTGGAGGTATGGAGCTTTGGAGCCCTGGAGCTCTGGAGGTATGGAGCTATGGTGCTATGGAGCTCTGAAGCCATGGAGCTCTGGTGCTATGGAGCTATGGAGCTCTGGTGCTATGGAGCTATGGAGGTATGGAGCCACCAGCCAGCACCCTCCGTGGCTGGATCAATGGAAGTGTTTTAGGTACCAGGCAGCCAAAGGGCCGAGGCCTCACGCTCGACCACGCCGGCGCAGAGTTCCAGCCGCTCGGATAAGCTCTGTCACTCACCCGCCGCGCAGCCACCGATAACGGGGAAATGTCGCCGCCTTGTGGACACGCCGTTGTAAATGAATGGGCTTTCGCACTTAGTGCAATTTTCGCCAACTCTCTGACTTAGAGCTATGGAAGTATGGAGCTATGGAGCCACCAGCCACCCAGGCTGGAGCTCTGGAGCTCTGGAGGTATGGAGCTCTGGTGCTATGGAAGTATGGAGCTCTGGTGCTATGGAAGTATGGAGCTATGGAGGTATGGAAGTATGGAGCTATGGAAGTATGGAGCTATGGAGCTCTGGAAGTATGGAGCTATGGAGCTCTGGAGGTATGGAGCCCTGGAGCTATGGAGCCCTGGAGCTATGGAAGTATGGAGCTCTGGTGCTATGGAGCTATGGAGCTCTGGTGCTATGGAGCTATGGAGCTATGGAGCTCTGGAGCTATGGAGCTCTGGAGGTATGGAGCTATGGAGCTATGGAGCTCTGGAGGTATGGAGCTATGGAGCTATGGAAGTATGGAGCTCTGGTGCTATGGAGCTATGGAGCTCTGGTGCTATGGAGCTATGGAGCTCTGGTGCTATGGAGCTATGGAGCTATGGAGCTCTGGAAGTATGGAGCTCTGGTGCTATGGAGCTATGGAGCTCTGGTGCTATGGAGCTATGGAGCTCTGGTGCTATGGAGCTCTGGTGCTATGGAGCTCTGGTGCTATGGAGCTATGGAGCTCTGGTGCTATGGAGCTATGGAGCTCTGGAGGTATGGAGCTCTGGAGGTATGGAGCTCTGGAGGTATGGAGCTATGGAGCCCTGGAGCTCTGGAGGTATGAAGCTATGGTGCTATGGAGCTCTGAAGCCATGGAGCTCTGGTGCTATGGAGCTCTGGAGCTCTGGAGGTATGGAGCTCTGGAGGTATGGAGCTATGGAGCCCTGGAGCTCTGGAGGTATGGAGCTATGGTGCTATGGAGCTCTGAAGCCATGGAGCTCTGGTGCTATGGAGCTCTGGAGCTCTGGAGGTATGGAGCTCTGGAGGTATGGAGCTCTGGAGGTATGGAGCTATGGAGCCCTGGAGCTCTGGAGGTATGGAGCTATGGTGCTATGGAGCTCTGAAGCCATGGAGCTCTGGTGCTATGGAGCTCTGGAGGTATGGAGCTCTGGAGGTATGGAGCTCTGGAGGTATGGAGCTATGGAGCCCTGGAGCTCTGGAGGTATGGAGCTATGGTGCTATGGAGCTCTGAAGCCATGGAGCTCTGGTGCTATGGAGCTCTGGAGGTATGGAGCTCTGGAGGTATGGAGCTCTGGAGGTATGGAGCTATGGAGCCCTGGAGCTCTGGAGGTATGGAGCTATGGTGCTATGGAGCTCTGAAGCCATGGAGCTCTGGTGCTATGGAGCTATGGAGCTCTGGTGCTATGGAGCTATGGAGGTATGGAGCCACCAGCCAGCACCCTCCGTGGCTGGATCAATGGAAGTGTTTTAGGTACCAGGCAGCCAAAGGGCCGAGGCCTCACGCTCGACCACGCCGGCGCAGAGTTCCAGCCGCTCGGATAAGCTCTGTCACTCACCCGCCGCGCAGCCACCGGTAACGGGGAAATGTCGCCGCCTGGCGGACACGCCGTTGTAAATGAATGGGCTTTCGCACTTAGTGCAATTTTCGCCAACTCTCTGACTTAGAGCTATGGAAGTATGGAGCTATGGAGCCACCAGCCACCCAGGCTGGAGCTATGGAGCTCTGGAGGTATGGAGCTCAGGTGCTATGGAAGTATGGAGCTATGGAGCTATGGAAGTATGGAGCTATGGAGCTATGGAGCTCTGGAAGTATGGAGCTATGGAGCTCTGGAGGTATGGAGCTATGGAGCCCTGGATCCCTGGAGCTATGGAGCTCTGGTGCTATGGAGGTATGGAGCTCTGGAGGTATGGAGCTCTGGAGGTATGGAGCTATGGAGCTATGGAGCCCTGGAGCTATGGAGCTATGGAGCCCTGGAGCTATGGAGCTATGGAGCCCTGGAGCTATGGAGCTATGGAGCTCTGGTGCTATGGAGCTATGGAGCTCTGGTGCTATGGAGCTATGGAGCTCTGGTGCTATGGAGCTATGGAGCTCTGGTGCTATGGAGCTATGGAGCTCTGGAAGTATGGAGCTATGGAGCTCTGGAGGTATGGAGCTATGGAGCCCTGGAGCTATGGAGCCCTGGAGCTATGGAAGTATGGAGCTCTGGTGCTATGGAGCTATGGAGCTCTGGTGCTATGGAGCTATGGAGCTCTGGAGCTATGGAGCTCTGGAGGTATGGAGCTATGGAGCTATGGAGCTATGGAGCTCTGGAGGTATGGAGCTATGGAGCTATGGAAGTATGGAGCTCTGGTGCTATGGAGCTATGGAGCTCTGGTGCTATGGAGCTATGGAGCTCTGGTGCTATGGAGCTATGGAGCTCTGGAAGTATGGAGCTCTGGTGCTATGGAGCTATGGAGCTCTGGTGCTATGGAGCTATGGAGCTCTGGTGCTATGGAGCTATGGAGCTCTGGTGCTATGGAGCTCTGGTGCTATGGAGCTCTGGTGCTATGGAGCTATGGAGCTCTGGTGCTATGGAGCTATGGAGCTCTGGAGGTATGGAGCTCTGGAGGTATGGAGCTCTGGAGGTATGGAGCTTTGGAGCCCTGGAGCTCTGGAGGTATGGAGCTATGGTGCTATGGAGCTCTGAAGCCATGGAGCTCTGGTGCTATGGAGCTCTGGAGCTCTGGAGGTATGGAGCTCTGGAGGTATGGAGCTATGGAGCCCTGGAGCTCTGGAGGTATGGAGCTAGGTTGCTATGGAGCTCTGAAGCCATGGAGCTCTGGTGCTATGGAGCTCTGGAGCTCTGGAGGTATGGAGCTCTGGAGGTATGGAGCTATGGAGCCCTGGAGCTCTGGAGGTATGGAGCTATGGTGCTATGGAGCTCTGAAGCCATGGAGCTCTGGTGCTATGGAGCTCTGGAGCTCTGGAGGTATGGAGCTCTGGAGGTATGGAGCTCTGGAGGTATGGAGCTATGGAGCCCTGGAGCTCTGGAGGTATGGAGCTATGGTGCTATGGAGCTCTGAAGCCATGGAGCTCTGGTGCTATGGAGCTCTGGAGGTATGGAGCTCTGGAGGTATGGAGCTCTGGAGGTATGGAGCTATGGAGCCCTGGAGCTCTGGAGGTATGGAGCTATGGTGCTATGGAGCTCTGAAGCCATGGAGCTCTGGTGCTATGGAGCTCTGGAGGTATGGAGCTCTGGAGGTATGGAGCTCTGGAGGTATGGAGCTATGGAGCCCTGGAGCTCTGGAGGTATGGAGCTATGGTGCTATGGAGCTCTGAAGCCATGGAGCTCTGGTGCTATGGAGCTCTGGAGGTATGGAGCTCTGGAGGTATGGAGCTCTGGAGGTATGGAGCTATGGAGCCCTGGAGCTCTGGAGGTATGGAGCTATGGTGCTATGGAGCTCTGAAGCCATGGAGCTCTGGTGCTATGGAGCTATGGAGCTCTGGTGCTATGGAGCTATGGAGGTATGGAGCCACCAGCCAGCACCCTCCGTGGCTGGATCAATGGAAGTGTTTTAGGTACCAGGCAGCCAAAGGGCCGAGGCCTCACGCTCGACCACGCCGGCGCAGAGTTCCAGCCGCTCGGATAAGCTCTGTCACTCACCCGCCGCGCAGCCACCGGTAACGGGGAAATGTCGCCGCCTTGTGGACACGCCGTTGTAAATGAATGGGCTTTCGCACTTAGTGCAATTTTCGCCAACTCTCTGACTTAGAGCTATGGAAGTATGGAGCTATGGAGCCACCAGCCACCCAGGCTGGAGCTCTGGAGCTCTGGAGGTATGGAGCTCTGGTGCTATGGAAGTATGGAGCTCTGGTGCTATGGAAGTATGGAGCTATGGAGGTATGGAAGTATGGAGCTATGGAAGTATGGAGCTATGGAGCTCTGGAAGTATGGAGCTATGGAGCTCTGGAGGTATGGAGCCCTGGAGCTATGGAGCCCTGGAGCTATGGAAGTATGGAGCTCTGGTGCTATGGAGCTATGGAGCTCTGGTGCTATGGAGCTATGGAGCTATGGAGCTCTGGAGCTATGGAGCTCTGGAGGTATGGAGCTATGGAGCTATGGAGCTCTGGAGGTATGGAGCTATGGAGCTATGGAAGTATGGAGCTCTGGTGCTATGGAGCTATGGAGCTCTGGTGCTATGGAGCTATGGAGCTCTGGTGCTATGGAGCTATGGAGCTATGGAGCTCTGGAAGTATGGAGCTCTGGTGCTATGGAGCTATGGAGCTCTGGTGCTATGGAGCTATGGAGCTCTGGTGCTATGGAGCTCTGGTGCTATGGAGCTCTGGTGCTATGGAGCTATGGAGCTCTGGTGCTATGGAGCTATGGAGCTCTGGAGGTATGGAGCTCTGGAGGTATGGAGCTCTGGAGGTATGGAGCTATGGAGCCCTGGAGCTCTGGAGGTATGGAGCTATGGTGCTATGGAGCTCTGAAGCCATGGAGCTCTGGTGCTATGGAGCTCTGGAGCTCTGGAGGTATGGAGCTCTGGAGGTATGGAGCTATGGAGCCCTGGAGCTCTGGAGGTATGGAGCTATGGAGCTCTGAAGCCATGGAGCTCTGGTGCTATGGAGCTCTGGAGCTCTGGAGGTATGGAGCTCTGGAGGTATGGAGCTATGGAGCCCTGGAGCTCTGGAGGTATGGAGCTATGGTGCTATGGAGCTCTGAAGCCATGGAGCTCTGGTGCTATGGAGCTCTGGAGGTATGGAGCTCTGGAGGTATGGAGCTCTGGAGGTATGGAGCTATGGAGCCCTGGAGCTCTGGAGGTATGGAGCTATGGTGCTATGGAGCTCTGAAGCCATGGAGCTCTGGTGCTATGGAGCTCTGGAGGTATGGAGCTCTGGAGGTATGGAGCTCTGGAGGTATGGAGCTATGGAGCCCTGGAGCTCTGGAGGTATGGAGCTATGGTGCTATGGAGCTCTGAAGCCATGGAGCTCTGGTGCTATGGAGCTATGGAGCTCTGGTGCTATGGAGCTATGGAGGTATGGAGCCACCAGCCAGCACCCTCCGTGGCTGGATCAATGGAAGTGTTTTAGGTACCAGGCAGCCAAAGGGCCGAGGCCTCACGCTCGACCACGCCGGCGCAGAGTTCCAGCCGCTCGGATAAGATCTGTCACTCACCCGCCGCGCAGCCACCGGTAACGGGGAAATGTCGCCGCCTGGCGGACACGCCGTTGTAAATGAATGGGCTTTCGCACTTAGTGCAATTTTCGCCAACTCTCTGACTTAGAGCTATGGAAGTATGGAGCTATGGAGCCACCAGCCACCCAGGCTGGAGCTATGGAGCTCTGGAGGTATGGAGCTCAGGTGCTATGGAAGTATGGAGCTATGGAGCTATGGAAGTATGGAGCTATGGAGCTATGGAGCTCTGGAAGTATGGAGCTATGGAGCTCTGGAGGTATGGAGCTATGGAGCCCTGGAGCCCTGGAGCTATGGAGCTCTGGTGCTATGGAGGTATGGAGCTCTGGAGGTATGGAGCTCTGGAGGTATGGAGCTATGGAGCTATGGAGCCCTGGAGCTATGGAGCTATGGAGCCCTGGAGCTATGGAGCTATGGAGCCCTGGAGCTATGGAGCTATGGAGCTCTGGTGCTATGGAGCTATGGAGCTCTGGTGCTATGGAGCTATGGAGCTCTGGTGCTATGGAGCTATGGAGCTCTGGTGCTATGGAGCTATGGAGCTCTGGAAGTATGGAGCTATGGAGCTCTGGAGGTATGGAGCTATGGAGCCCTGGAGCTATGGAGCCCTGGAGCTATGGAAGTATGGAGCTCTGGTGCTATGGAGCTATGGAGCTCTGGTGCTATGGAGCTATGGAGCTCTGGAGCTATGGAGCTCTGGAGGTATGGAGCTATGGAGCTATGGAGCTCTGGAGGTATGGAGCTATGGAGCTATGGAAGTATGGAGCTCTGGTGCTATGGAGCTATGGAGCTCTGGTGCTATGGAGCTATGGAGCTCTGGTGCTATGGAGCTATGGAGCTATGGAGCTCTGGAAGTATGGAGCTCTGGTGCTATGGAGCTATGGAGCTCTGGTGCTATGGAGCTATGGAGCTCTGGTGCTATGGAGCTATGGAGCTCTGGTGCTATGGAGCTCTGGTGCTATGGAGCTCTGGTGCTATGGAGCTATGGAGCTCTGGTGCTATGGAGCTATGGAGCTCTGGAGGTATGGAGCTCTGGAGGTATGGAGCTCTGGAGGTATGGAGCTTTGGAGCCCTGGAGCTCTGGAGGTATGGAGCTATGGTGCTATGGAGCTCTGAAGCCATGGAGCTCTGGTGCTATGGAGCTCTGGAGCTCTGGAGGTATGGAGCTCTGGAGGTATGGAGCTATGGAGCCCTGGAGCTCTGGAGGTATGGAGCTATGGTGCTATGGAGCTCTGAAGCCATGGAGCTCTGGTGCTATGGAGCTCTGGAGCTCTGGAGGTATGGAGCTCTGGAGGTATGGAGCTATGGAGCCCTGGAGCTCTGGAGGTATGGAGCTATGGTGCTATGGAGCTCTGAAGCCATGGAGCTCTGGTGCTATGGAGCTCTGGAGCTCTGGAGGTATGGAGCTCTGGAGGTATGGAGCTCTGGAGGTATGGAGCTATGGAGCCCTGGAGCTCTGGAGGTATGGAGCTATGGTGCTATGGAGCTCTGAAGCCATGGAGCTCTGGTGCTATGGAGCTCTGGAGGTATGGAGCTCTGGAGGTATGGAGCTCTGGAGGTATGGAGCTATGGAGCCCTGGAGCTCTGGAGGTATGGAGCTATGGTGCTATGGAGCTCTGAAGCCATGGAGCTCTGGTGCTATGGAGCTATGGAGCTCTGGTGCTATGGAGCTATGGAGGTATGGAGCCACCAGCCAGCACCCTCCGTGGCTGGATCAATGGAAGTGTTTTAGGTACCAGGCAGCCAAAGGGCCGAGGCCTCACGCTCGACCACGCCGGCGCAGAGTTCCAGCCGCTCGGATAAGCTCTGTCACTCACCCGCCGCGCAGCCACCGGTAACGGGGAAATGTCGCCGCCTTGTGGACACGCCGTTGTAAATGAATGGGCTTTCGCACTTAGTGCAATTTTCGCCAACTCTCTGACTTAGAGCTATGGAAGTATGGAGCTATGGAGCCACCAGCCACCCAGGCTGGAGCTCTGGAGCTCTGGAGGTATGGAGCTCTGGTGCTATGGAAGTATGGAGCTCTGGTGCTATGGAAGTATGGAGCTATGGAGGTATGGAAGTATGGAGCTATGGAAGTATGGAGCTATGGAGCTCTGGAAGTATGGAGCTATGGAGCTCTGGAGGTATGGAGCCCTGGAGCTATGGAGCCCTGGAGCTATGGAAGTATGGAGCTCTGGTGCTATGGAGCTATGGAGCTCTGGTGCTATGGAGCTATGGAGCTATGGAGCTCTGGAGCTATGGAGCTCTGGAGGTATGGAGCTATGGAGCTATGGAGCTCTGGAGGTATGGAGCTATGGAGCTATGGAAGTATGGAGCTCTGGTGCTATAGAGCTATGGAGCTCTGGTGCTATGGAGCTATGGAGCTCTGGTGCTATGGAGCTATGGAGCTATGGAGCTCTGGAAGTATGGAGCTCTGGTGCTATGGAGCTATGGAGCTCTGGTGCTATGGAGCTATGGAGCTCTGGTGCTATGGAGCTCTGGTGCTATGGAGCTCTGGTGCTATGGAGCTATGGAGCTCTGGTGCTATGGAGCTCTGGAGGTATGGAGCTCTGGAGGTATGGAGCTCTGGAGGTATGGAGCTATGGAGCCCTGGAGCTCTGGAGGTATGGAGCTATGGTGCTATGGAGCTCTGAAGCCATGGAGCTCTGGTGCTATGGAGCTATGGAGCTCTGGTGCTATGGAGCTATGGAGCTATGGAGCTCTGGAAGTATGGAGCTCTGGTGCTATGGAGCTATGGAGCTCTGGTGCTATGGAGCTATGGAGCTCTGGTGCTATGGAGCTATGCAGCTCTGGTGCTATGGAGCTCTGGTGCTATGGAGCTCTGGTGCTATGGAGCTATGGAGCTCTGGTGCTATGGAGCTATGGAGCTCTGGAGGTATGGAGCTCTGGAGGTATGGAGCTCTGGAGGTATGGAGCTATGGAGCCCTGGAGCTCTGGAGGTATGGAGCTATGGTGCTATGGAGCTCTGAAGCCATGGAGCTCTGGTGCTATGGAGCTCTGGAGCTCTGGAGGTATGGAGCTCTGGAGGTATGGAGCTATGGAGCCCTGGAGCTCTGGAGGTATGGAGCTATGGTGCTATGGAGCTCTGAAGCCATGGAGCTCTGGTGCTATGGAGCTCTGGAGCTCTGGAGGTATGGAGCTCTGGAGGTATGGAGCTCTGGAGGTATGGAGCTATGGAGCCCTGGAGCTCTGGAGGTATGGAGCTATGGTGCTATGGAGCTCTGAAGCCATGGAGCTCTGGTGCTATGGAGCTCTGGAGCTCTGGAGGTATGGAGCTCTGGAGGTATGGAGCTCTGGAGGTATGGAGCTATGGAGCCCTGGAGCTCTGGAGGTATGGAGCTATGGTGCTATGGAGCTCTGAAGCCATGGAGCTCTGGTGCTATGGAGCTCTGGAGGTATGGAGCTCTGGAGGTATGGAGCTCTGGAGGTATGGAGCTATGGAGCCCTGGAGCTCTGGAGGTATGGAGCTATGGTGCTATGGAGCTCTGAAGCCATGGAGCTCTGGTGCTATGGAGCTATGGAGCTCTGGTGCTATGGAGCTATGGAGGTATGGAGCCACCAGCCAGCACCCTCCGTGGCTGGATCAATGGAAGTGTTTTAGGTACCAGGCAGCCAAAGGGCCGAGGCCTCACGCTCGACCACGCCGGCGCAGAGTTCCAGCCGCTCGGATAAGCTCTGTCACTCACCCGCCGCGCAGCCACCGGTAACGGGGAAATGTCGCCGCCTTGTGGACACGCCGTTGTAAATGAATGGGCTTTCGCACTTAGTGCAATTTTCGCCAACTCTCTGACTGGAGCTATGGAAGTATGGAGCTATGGAGCCACCAGCCACCCAGGCTGGAGCTATGGAGCTCTGGAGGTATGGAGCTCTGGTGCTATGGAAGTATGGAGCTATGGAGCTATGGAAGTATGGAGCTATGGAGCTATGGAGCTCTGGAAGTATGGAGCTATGGAGCTCTGGAGGTATGGAGCTATGGAGCCCTGGAGCCCTGGAGCTATGGAGCCCTGGAGCTATGGAGCTATGGAGCCCTGGAGCTATGGAGCTATGGAGCCCTGGAGCTATGGAGCTATGGAGCTCTGGTGCTATGGAGCTATGGAGCTCTGGTGCTATGGAGCTATGGAGCTCTGGTGCTATGGAGCTATGGAGCTCTGGTGCTATGGAGCTATGGAGCTCTGGTGCTATGGAGCTATGGAGCTCTGGTGCTATGGAGCTATGGAGCTCTGGAAGTATGGAGCTATGGAGCTCTGGAGGTATGGAGCTATGGAGCCCTGGAGCTATGGAGCCCTGGAGCTATGGAAGTATGGAGCTCTGGTGCTATGGAGCTATGGAGCTCTGGTGCTATGGAGCTATGGAGCTCTGGAGCTATGGAGCTCTGGAGGTATGGAGCTATGGAGCTATGGAGCTCTGGAGGTATGGAGCTATGGAGCTATGGAAGTATGGAGCTCTGGTGCTATGGAGCTATGGAGCTCTGGTGCTATGGAGCTATGGAGCTCTGGTGCTATGGAGCTATGGAGCTATGGAGCTCTGGAAGTATGGAGCTCTGGTGCTATGGAGCTATGGAGCTCTGGTGCTATGGAGCTATGGAGCTCTGGTGCTATGGAGCTATGGAGCTCTGGTGCTATGGAGCTCTGGTGCTATGGAGCTCTGGTGCTATGGAGCTATGGAGCTCTGGTGCTATGGAGCTATGGAGCTCTGGAGGTATGGAGCTCTGGAGGTATGGAGCTCTGGAGGTATGGAGCTTTGGAGCCCTGGAGCTCTGGAGGTATGGAGCTATGGTGCTATGGAGCTCTGAAGCCATGGAGCTCTGGTGCTATGGAGCTCTGGAGCTCTGGAGGTATGGAGCTCTGGAGGTATGGAGCTATGGAGCCCTGGAGCTCTGGAGGTATGGAGCTATGGTGCTATGGAGCTCTGAAGCCATGGAGCTCTGGTGCTATGGAGCTCTGGAGCTCTGGAGGTATGGAGCTCTGGAGGTATGGAGCTATGGAGCCCTGGAGCTCTGGAGGTATGGAGCTATGGTGCTATGGAGCTCTGAAGCCATGGAGCTCTGGTGCTATGGAGCTCTGGAGCTCTGGAGGTATGGAGCTCTGGAGGTATGGAGCTCTGGAGGTATGGAGCTATGGAGCCCTGGAGCTCTGGAGGTATGGAGCTATGGTGCTATGGAGCTCTGAAGCCATGGAGCTCTGGTGCTATGGAGCTCTGGAGGTATGGAGCTCTGGAGGTATGGAGCTCTGGAGGTATGGAGCTATGGAGCCCTGGAGCTCTGGAGGTATGGAGCTATGGTGCTATGGAGCTCTGAAGCCATGGAGCTCTGGTGCTATGGAGCTATGGAGCTCTGGTGCTATGGAGCTATGGAGGTATGGAGCCACCAGCCAGCACCCTCCGTGGCTGGATCAATGGAAGTGTTTTAGGTACCAGGCAGCCAAAGGGCCGAGGCCTCACGCTCGACCACGCCGGCGCAGAGTTCCAGCCGCTCGGATAAGCTCTGTCACTCACCCGCCGCGCAGCCACCGGTAACGGGGAAATGTCGCCGCCTTGTGGACACGCCGTTGTAAATGAATGGGCTTTCGCACTTAGTGCAATTTTCGCCAACTCTCTGACTTAGAGCTATGGAAGTATGGAGCTATGGAGCCACCAGCCACCCAGGCTGGAGCTCTGGAGCTCTGGAGGTATGGAGCTCTGGTGCTATGGAAGTATGGAGCTCTGGTGCTATGGAAGTATGGAGCTATGGAGGTATGGAAGTATGGAGCTATGGAAGTATGGAGCTATGGAGCTCTGGAAGTATGGAGCTATGGAGCTCTGGAGGTATGGAGCCCTGGAGCTATGGAAGTATGGAGCTCTGGTGCTATGGAGCTATGGAGCTCTGGTGCTATGGAGCTATGGAGCTATGGAGCTCTGGAGCTATGGAGCTCTGGAGGTATGGAGCTATGGAGCTATGGAGCTCTGGAGGTATGGAGCTATGGAGCTATGGAAGTATGGAGCTCTGGTGCTATGGAGCTATGGAGCTCTGGTGCTATGGAGCTATGGAGCTCTGGTGCTATGGAGCTATGGAGCTATGGAGCTCTGGAAGTATGGAGCTCTGGTGCTATGGAGCTATGGAGCTCTGGTGCTATGGAGCTATGGAGCTCTGGTGCTATGGAGCTCTGGTGCTATGGAGCTCTGGTGCTATGGAGCTATGGAGCTCTGGTGCTATGGAGCTCTGGAGGTATGGAGCTCTGGAGGTATGGAGCTCTGGAGGTATGGAGCTATGGAGCCCTGGAGCTCTGGAGGTATGGAGCTATGGTGCTATGGAGCTCTGAAGCCATGGAGCTCTGGTGCTATGGAGCTATGGAGCTCTGGTGCTATGGAGCTATGGAGCTATGGAGCTCTGGAAGTATGGAGCTCTGGTGCTATGGAGCTATGGAGCTCTGGTGCTATGGAGCTATGGAGCTCTGGTGCTATGGAGCTATGGAGCTCTGGTGCTATGGAGCTCTGGTGCTATGGAGCTCTGGTGCTATGGAGCTATGGAGCTCTGGTGCTATGGAGCTATGGAGCTCTGGAGGTATGGAGCTCTGGAGGTATGGAGCTCTGGAGGTATGGAGCTATGGAGCCCTGGAGCTCTGGAGGTATGGAGCTATGGTGCTATGGAGCTCTGAAGCCATGGAGCTCTGGTGCTATGGAGCTCTGGAGCTCTGGAGGTATGGAGCTCTGGAGGTATGGAGCTATGGAGCCCTGGAGCTCTGGAGGTATGGAGCTATGGTGCTATGGAGCTCTGAAGCCATGGAGCTCTGGTGCTATGGAGCTCTGGAGCTCTGGAGGTATGGAGCTCTGGAGGTATGGAGCTCTGGAGGTATGGAGCTATGGAGCCCTGGAGCTCTGGAGGTATGGAGCTATGGTGCTATGGAGCTCTGAAGCCATGGAGCTCTGGTGCTATGGAGCTCTGGAGGTATGGAGCTCTGGAGGTATGGAGCTCTGGAGGTATGGAGCTATGGAGCCCTGGAGCTCTGGAGGTATGGAGCTATGGTGCTATGGAGCTCTGAAGCCATGGAGCTCTGGTGCTATGGAGCTCTGGAGGTATGGAGCTCTGGAGGTATGGAGCTCTGGAGGTATGGAGCTATGGAGCCCTGGAGCTCTGGAGGTATGGAGCTATGGTGCTATGGAGCTCTGAAGCCATGGAGCTCTGGTGCTATGGAGCTATGGAGCTCTGGTGCTATGGAGCTATGGAGGTATGGAGCCACCAGCCAGCACCCTCCGTGGCTGGATCAATGGAAGTGTTTTAGGTACCAGGCAGCCAAAGGGCCGAGGCCTCACGCTCGACCACGCCGGCGCAGAGTTCCAGCCGCTCGGATAAGCTCTGTCACTCACCCGCCGCGCAGCCACCGGTAACGGGGAAATGTCGCCGCCTTGTGGACACGCCGTTGTAAATGAATGGGCTTTCGCACTTAGTGCAATTTTCGCCAACTCTCTGACTGGAGCTATGGAAGTATGGAGCTATGGAGCCACCAGCCACCCAGGCTGGAGCTATGGAGCTCTGGAGGTATGGAGCTCTGGTGCTATGGAAGTATGGAGCTATGGAGCTATGGAAGTATGGAGCTATGGAGCTATGGAGCTCTGGAAGTATGGAGCTATGGAGCTCTGGAGGTATGGAGCTATGGAGCCCTGGAGCCCTGGAGCTATGGAGCCCTGGAGCTATGGAGCTATGGAGCCCTGGAGCTATGGAGCTATGGAGCCCTGGAGCTATGGAGCTATGGAGCTCTGGTGCTATGGAGCTATGGAGCTCTGGTGCTATGGAGCTATGGAGCTCTGGTGCTATGGAGCTATGGAGCTCTGGTGCTATGGAGCTATGGAGCTCTGGAAGTATGGAGCTATGGAGCTCTGGAGGTATGGAGCTATGGAGCTCTGGAGGTATGGAGCTATGGAGCCCTGGAGCTATGGAGCCCTGGAGCTATGGAAGTATGGAGCTCTGGTGCTATGGAGCTATGGAGCTCTGGTGCTATGGAGCTATGGAGCTCTGGAGCTATGGAGCTCTGGAGGTATGGAGCTATGGAGCTCTGAAAGTATGGAGCTATGGAGCTATGGAAGTATGGAGGTATGGAGCTATGGAGCTCTGAAAGTATGGAGCTATGGAGCTATGGAAGTATGGAGCTCTGGTGCTATGGAGCTATGGAGCTCTGGTGCTATGGAGCTATGGAGCTCTGGTGCTATGGAGCTATGGAGCTATGGAGCTCTGGAAGTATGGAGCTCTGGTGCTATGGAGCTATGGAGCTCTGGTGCTATGGAGCTATGGAGCTCTGGTGCTATGGAGCTATGGAGCTCTGGTGCTATGGAGCTATGGTGCTATGGAGCTCTGGTGCTATGGAGCTATGGAGCTCTGGTGCTATGGAGCTATGGAGCTCTGGAGGTATGGAGCTCTGGAGGTATGGAGCTCTGGAGGTATGGAGCTTTGGAGCCCTGGAGCTCTGGAGGTATGGAGCTATGGTGCTATGGAGCTCTGAAGCCATGGAGCTCTGGTGCTATGGAGCTATGGAGCTCTGGTGCTATGGAGCTATGGAGGTATGGAGCTATGGAGCCCTGGAGCTCTGGAGGTATGGAGCTATGGTGCTATGGAGCTCTGAAGCCATGGAGCTCTGGTGCTATGGAGCTCTGGAGCTCTGGAGGTATGGAGCTCTGGAGGTATGGAGCTATGGAGCCCTGGAGCTCTGGAGGTATGGAGCTATGGTGCTATGGAGCTCTGAAGCCATGGAGCTCTGGTGCTATGGAGCTCTGGAGCTCTGGAGGTATGGAGCTCTGGAGGTATGGAGCTCTGGAGGTATGGAGCTATGGAGCCCTGGAGCTCTGGAGGTATGGAGCTATGGTGCTATGGAGCTCTGAAGCCATGGAGCTCTGGTGCTATGGAGCTCTGGAGGTATGGAGCTCTGGAGGTATGGAGCTCTGGAGGTATGGAGCTATGGAGCCCTGGAGCTCTGGAGGTATGGAGCTATGGTGCTATGGAGCTCTGAAGCCATGGAGCTCTGGTGCTATGGAGCTATGGAGCTCTGGTGCTATGGAGCTATGGAGGTATGGAGCCACCAGCCAGCACCCTCCGTGGCTGGATCAATGGAAGTGTTTTAGGTACCAGGCAGCCAAAGGGCCGAGGCCTCACGCTCGACCACGCCGGCGCAGAGTTCCAGCCGCTCGGATAAGCTCTGTCACTCACCCGCCGCGCAGCCACCGGTAACGGGGAAATGTCGCCGCCTTGTGGACACGCCGTTGTAAATGAATGGGCTTTCGCACTTAGTGCAATTTTCGCCAACTCTCTGACTTAGAGCTATGGAAGTATGGAGCTATGGAGCCACCAGCCACCCAGGCTGGAGCTCTGGAGCTCTGGAGGTATGGAGCTCTGGTGCTATGGAAGTATGGAGCTCTGGTGCTATGGAAGTATGGAGCTATGGAGGTATGGAAGTATGGAGCTATGGAAGTATGGAGCTATGGAGCTCTGGAAGTATGGAGCTATGGAGCTCTGGAGGTATGGAGCCCTGGAGCTATGGAGCCCTGGAGCTATGGAAGTATGGAGCTCTGGTGCTATGGAGCTATGGAGCTCTGGTGCTATGGAGCTATGGAGCTATGGAGCTCTGGAGCTATGGAGCTCTGGAGGTATGGAGCTATGGAGCTATGGAGCTCTGGAGGTATGGAGCTATGGAGCTATGGAGCTATGGAAGTATGGAGCTCTGGTGCTATGGAGCTCTGGTGCTATGGAGCTATGGAGCTCTGGTGCTATGGAGCTATGGAGCTATGGAGCTCTGGAAGTATGGAGCTCTGGTGCTATGGAGCTATGGAGCTCTGGTGCTATGGAGCTATGGAGCTCTGGTGCTATGGAGCTCTGGTGCTATGGAGCTCTGGTGCTATGGAGCTATGGAGCTCTGGTGCTATGGAGCTCTGGAGGTATGGAGCTCTGGAGGTATGGAGCTCTGGAGGTATGGAGCTATGAAGCCCTGGAGCTCTGGAGGTATGGAGCTATGGTGCTATGGAGCTCTGAAGCCATGGAGCTCTGGTGCTATGGAGCTATGGAGCTCTGGTGCTATGGAGCTATGGAGCTATGGAGCTCTGGAAGTATGGAGCTCTGGTGCTATGGAGCTATGGAGCTCTGGTGCTATGGAGCTATGGAGCTCTGGTGCTATGGAGCTATGGAGCTCTGGTGCTATGGAGCTCTGGTGCTATGGAGCTCTGGTGCTATGGAGCTATGGAGCTCTGGTGCTATGGAGCTATGGAGCTCTGGAGGTATGGAGCTCTGGAGGTATGGAGCTCTGGAGGTATGGAGCTATGGAGCCCTGGAGCTCTGGAGGTATGGAGCTATGGTGCTATGGAGCTCTGAAGCCATGGAGCTCTGGTGCTATGGAGCTCTGGAGCTCTGGAGGTATGGAGCTCTGGAGGTATGGAGCTATGGAGCCCTGGAGCTCTGGAGGTATGGAGCTATGGTGCTATGGAGCTCTGAAGCCATGGAGCTCTGGTGCTATGGAGCTCTGGAGCTCTGGAGGTATGGAGCTCTGGAGGTATGGAGCTCTGGAGGTATGGAGCTATGGAGCCCTGGAGCTCTGGAGGTATGGAGCTATGGTGCTATGGAGCTCTGAAGCCATGGAGCTCTGGTGCTATGGAGCTCTGGAGGTATGGAGCTCTGGAGGTATGGAGCTCTGGAGGTATGGAGCTATGGAGCCCTGGAGCTCTGGAGGTATGGAGCTATGGTGCTATGGAGCTCTGAAGCCATGGAGCTCTGGTGCTATGGAGCTCTGGAGGTATGGAGCTCTGGAGGTATGGAGCTCTGGAGGTATGGAGCTATGGAGCCCTGGAGCTCTGGAGGTATGGAGCTATGGTGCTATGGAGCTCTGAAGCCATGGAGCTCTGGTGCTATGGAGCTATGGAGCTCTGGTGCTATGGAGCTATGGAGGTATGGAGCCACCAGCCAGCACCCTCCGTGGCTGGATCAATGGAAGTGTTTTAGGTACCAGGCAGCCAAAGGGCCGAGGCCTCACGCTCGACCACGCCGGCGCAGAGTTCCAGCCGCTCGGATAAGCTCTGTCACTCACCCGCCGCGCAGCCACCGGTAACGGGGAAATGTCGCCGCCTTGTGGACACGCCGTTGTAAATGAATGGGCTTTCGCACTTAGTGCAATTTTCGCCAACTCTCTGACTGGAGCTATGGAAGTATGGAGCTATGGAGCCACCAGCCACCCAGGCTGGAGCTATGGAGCTCTGGAGGTATGGAGCTCTGGTGCTATGGAAGTATGGAGCTATGGAGCTATGGAGCTATGGAGCTATGGAGCTCTGGAAGTATGGAGCTATGGAGCTCTGGAGGTATGGAGCTATGGAGCCCTGGAGCCCTGGAGCTATGGAGCCCTGGAGCTATGGAGCTATGGAGCCCTGGAGCTATGGAGCTATGGAGCCCTGGAGCTATGGAGCTATGGAGCTCTGGTGCTATGGAGCTATGGAGCTCTGGTGCTATGGAGCTATGGAGCTCTGGTGCTATGGAGCTATGGAGCTCTGGTGCTATGGAGCTATGGAGCTCTGGAAGTATGGAGCTATGGAGCTCTGGAGGTATGGAGCTATGGAGCTCTGGAGGTATGGAGCTATGGAGCCCTGGAGCTATGGAGCCCTGGAGCTATGGAAGTATGGAGCTCTGGTGCTATGGAGCTATGGAGCTCTGGTGCTATGGAGCTATGGAGCTCTGGAGCTATGGAGCTCTGGAGGTATGGAGCTATGGAGCTCTGGAGGTATGGAGCTATGGAGCTATGGAAGTATGGAGCTCTGGTGCTATGGAGCTATGGAGCTCTGGTGCTATGGAGCTATGGAGCTCTGGTGCTATGGAGCTATGGAGCTATGGAGCTCTGGAAGTATGGAGCTCTGGTGCTATGGAGCTATGGAGCTCTGGTGCTATGGAGCTATGGAGCTCTGGTGCTATGGAGCTATGGAGCTCTGGTGCTATGGAGCTCTGGTGCTATGGAGCTCTGGTGCTATGGAGCTATGGAGCTCTGGTGCTATGGAGCTATGGAGCTCTGGAGGTATGGAGCTCTGGAGGTATGGAGCTCTGGAGGTATGGAGCTTTGGAGCCCTGGAGCTCTGGAGGTATGGAGCTATGGTGCTATGGAGCTCTGAAGCCATGGAGCTCTGGTGCTATGGAGCTATGGAGCTCTGGTGCTATGGAGCTATGGAGGTATGGAGCCACCAGCCAGCACCCTCCGTGGCTGGATCAATGGAAGTGTTTTAGGTACCAGGCAGCCAAAGGGCCGAGGCCTCACGCTCGACCACGCCGGCGCAGAGTTCCAGCCGCTCGGATAAGCTCTGTCACTCACCCGCCGCGCAGCCACCGATAACGGGGAAATGTCGCCGCCTTGTGGACACGCCGTTGTAAATGAATGGGCTTTCGCACTTAGTGCAATTTTCGCCAACTCTCTGACTTAGAGCTATGGAAGTATGGAGCTATGGAGCCACCAGCCACCCAGGCTGGAGCTCTGGAGCTCTGGAGGTATGGAGCTCTGGTGCTATGGAAGTATGGAGCTCTGGTGCTATGGAAGTATGGAGCTATGGAGGTATGGAAGTATGGAGCTATGGAAGTATGGAGCTATGGAGCTCTGGAAGTATGGAGCTATGGAGCTCTGGAGGTATGGAGCCCTGGAGCTATGGAGCCCTGGAGCTATGGAAGTATGGAGCTCTGGTGCTATGGAGCTATGGAGCTCTGGTGCTATGGAGCTATGGAGCTATGGAGCTCTGGAGCTATGGAGCTCTGGAGGTATGGAGCTATGGAGCTATGGAGCTCTGGAGGTATGGAGCTATGGAGCTATGGAAGTATGGAGCTCTGGTGCTATGGAGCTATGGAGCTCTGGTGCTATGGAGCTATGGAGCTCTGGTGCTATGGAGCTATGGAGCTATGGAGCTCTGGAAGTATGGAGCTCTGGTGCTATGGAGCTATGGAGCTCTGGTGCTATGGAGCTATGGAGCTCTGGTGCTATGGAGCTCTGGTGCTATGGAGCTCTGGTGCTATGGAGCTATGGAGCTCTGGTGCTATGGAGCTATGGAGCTCTGGAGGTATGGAGCTCTGGAGGTATGGAGCTCTGGAGGTATGGAGCTATGGAGCCCTGGAGCTCTGGAGGTATGGAGCTATGGTGCTATGGAGCTCTGAAGCCATGGAGCTCTGGTGCTATGGAGCTCTGGAGCTCTGGAGGTATGGAGCTCTGGAGGTATGGAGCTATGGAGCCCTGGAGCTCTGGAGGTATGGAGCTATGGTGCTATGGAGCTCTGAAGCCATGGAGCTCTGGTGCTATGGAGCTCTGGAGCTCTGGAGGTATGGAGCTCTGGAGGTATGGAGCTCTGGAGGTATGGAGCTATGGAGCCCTGGAGCTCTGGAGGTATGGAGCTATGGTGCTATGGAGCTCTGAAGCCATGGAGCTCTGGTGCTATGGAGCTCTGGAGGTATGGAGCTCTGGAGGTATGGAGCTCTGGAGGTATGGAGCTATGGAGCCCTGGAGCTCTGGAGGTATGGAGCTATGGTGCTATGGAGCTCTGAAGCCATGGAGCTCTGGTGCTATGGAGCTCTGGAGGTATGGAGCTCTGGAGGTATGGAGCTCTGGAGGTATGGAGCTATGGAGCCCTGGAGCTCTGGAGGTATGGAGCTATGGTGCTATGGAGCTCTGAAGCCATGGAGCTCTGGTGCTATGGAGCTATGGAGCTCTGGTGCTATGGAGCTATGGAGGTATGGAGCCACCAGCCAGCACCCTCCGTGGCTGGATCAATGGAAGTGTTTTAGGTACCAGGCAGCCAAAGGGCCGAGGCCTCACGCTCGACCACGCCGGCGCAGAGTTCCAGCCGCTCGGATAAGCTCTGTCACTCACCCGCCGCGCAGCCACCGGTAACGGGGAAATGTCGCCGCCTGGCGGACACGCCGTTGTAAATGAATGGGCTTTCGCACTTAGTGCAATTTTCGCCAACTCTCTGACTTAGAGCTATGGAAGTATGGAGCTATGGAGCCACCAGCCACCCAGGCTGGAGCTATGGAGCTCTGGAGGTATGGAGCTCAGGTGCTATGGAAGTATGGAGCTATGGAGCTATGGAAGTATGGAGCTATGGAGCTATGGAGCTCTGGAAGTATGGAGCTATGGAGCTCTGGAGGTATGGAGCTATGGAGCCCTGGATCCCTGGAGCTATGGAGCTCTGGTGCTATGGAGGTATGGAGCTCTGGAGGTATGGAGCTCTGGAGGTATGGAGCTATGGAGCTATGGAGCCCTGGAGCTATGGAGCTATGGAGCCCTGGAGCTATGGAGCTATGGAGCCCTGGAGCTATGGAGCTATGGAGCTCTGGTGCTATGGAGCTATGGAGCTCTGGTGCTATGGAGCTATGGAGCTCTGGTGCTATGGAGCTATGGAGCTCTGGTGCTATGGAGCTATGGAGCTCTGGAAGTATGGAGCTATGGAGCTCTGGAGGTATGGAGCTATGGAGCCCTGGAGCTATGGAGCCCTGGAGCTATGGAAGTATGGAGCTCTGGTGCTATGGAGCTATGGAGCTCTGGTGCTATGGAGCTATGGAGCTCTGGAGCTATGGAGCTCTGGAGGTATGGAGCTATGGAGCTATGGAGCTATGGAGCTCTGGAGGTATGGAGCTATGGAGCTATGGAAGTATGGAGCTCTGGTGCTATGGAGCTATGGAGCTCTGGTGCTATGGAGCTATGGAGCTCTGGTGCTATGGAGCTATGGAGCTCTGGAAGTATGGAGCTCTGGTGCTATGGAGCTATGGAGCTCTGGTGCTATGGAGCTATGGAGCTCTGGTGCTATGGAGCTATGGAGCTCTGGTGCTATGGAGCTCTGGTGCTATGGAGCTCTGGTGCTATGGAGCTATGGAGCTCTGGTGCTATGGAGCTATGGAGCTCTGGAGGTATGGAGCTCTGGAGGTATGGAGCTCTGGAGGTATGGAGCTTTGGAGCCCTGGAGCTCTGGAGGTATGGAGCTATGGTGCTATGGAGCTCTGAAGCCATGGAGCTCTGGTGCTATGGAGCTCTGGAGCTCTGGAGGTATGGAGCTCTGGAGGTATGGAGCTATGGAGCCCTGGAGCTCTGGAGGTATGGAGCTAGGTTGCTATGGAGCTCTGAAGCCATGGAGCTCTGGTGCTATGGAGCTCTGGAGCTCTGGAGGTATGGAGCTCTGGAGGTATGGAGCTATGGAGCCCTGGAGCTCTGGAGGTATGGAGCTATGGTGCTATGGAGCTCTGAAGCCATGGAGCTCTGGTGCTATGGAGCTCTGGAGCTCTGGAGGTATGGAGCTCTGGAGGTATGGAGCTCTGGAGGTATGGAGCTATGGAGCCCTGGAGCTCTGGAGGTATGGAGCTATGGTGCTATGGAGCTCTGAAGCCATGGAGCTCTGGTGCTATGGAGCTCTGGAGGTATGGAGCTCTGGAGGTATGGAGCTCTGGAGGTATGGAGCTATGGAGCCCTGGAGCTCTGGAGGTATGGAGCTATGGTGCTATGGAGCTCTGAAGCCATGGAGCTCTGGTGCTATGGAGCTCTGGAGGTATGGAGCTCTGGAGGTATGGAGCTCTGGAGGTATGGAGCTATGGAGCCCTGGAGCTCTGGAGGTATGGAGCTATGGTGCTATGGAGCTCTGAAGCCATGGAGCTCTGGTGCTATGGAGCTCTGGAGGTATGGAGCTCTGGAGGTATGGAGCTCTGGAGGTATGGAGCTATGGAGCCCTGGAGCTCTGGAGGTATGGAGCTATGGTGCTATGGAGCTCTGAAGCCATGGAGCTCTGGTGCTATGGAGCTATGGAGCTCTGGTGCTATGGAGCTATGGAGGTATGGAGCCACCAGCCAGCACCCTCCGTGGCTGGATCAATGGAAGTGTTTTAGGTACCAGGCAGCCAAAGGGCCGAGGCCTCACGCTCGACCACGCCGGCGCAGAGTTCCAGCCGCTCGGATAAGCTCTGTCACTCACCCGCCGCGCAGCCACCGGTAACGGGGAAATGTCGCCGCCTTGTGGACACGCCGTTGTAAATGAATGGGCTTTCGCACTTAGTGCAATTTTCGCCAACTCTCTGACTTAGAGCTATGGAAGTATGGAGCTATGGAGCCACCAGCCACCCAGGCTGGAGCTCTGGAGCTCTGGAGGTATGGAGCTCTGGTGCTATGGAAGTATGGAGCTCTGGTGCTATGGAAGTATGGAGCTATGGAGGTATGGAAGTATGGAGCTATGGAAGTATGGAGCTATGGAGCTCTGGAAGTATGGAGCTATGGAGCTCTGGAGGTATGGAGCCCTGGAGCTATGGAGCCCTGGAGCTATGGAAGTATGGAGCTCTGGTGCTATGGAGCTATGGAGCTCTGGTGCTATGGAGCTATGGAGCTATGGAGCTCTGGAGCTATGGAGCTCTGGAGGTATGGAGCTATGGAGCTATGGAGCTCTGGAGGTATGGAGCTATGGAGCTATGGAAGTATGGAGCTCTGGTGCTATGGAGCTATGGAGCTCTGGTGCTATGGAGCTATGGAGCTCTGGTGCTATGGAGCTATGGAGCTATGGAGCTCTGGAAGTATGGAGCTCTGGTGCTATGGAGCTATGGAGCTCTGGTGCTATGGAGCTATGGAGCTCTGGTGCTATGGAGCTCTGGTGCTATGGAGCTCTGGTGCTATGGAGCTATGGAGCTCTGGTGCTATGGAGCTATGGAGCTCTGGAGGTATGGAGCTCTGGAGGTATGGAGCTCTGGAGGTATGGAGCTATGGAGCCCTGGAGCTCTGGAGGTATGGAGCTATGGTGCTATGGAGCTCTGAAGCCATGGAGCTCTGGTGCTATGGAGCTCTGGAGCTCTGGAGGTATGGAGCTCTGGAGGTATGGAGCTATGGAGCCCTGGAGCTCTGGAGGTATGGAGCTATGGAGCTCTGAAGCCATGGAGCTCTGGTGCTATGGAGCTCTGGAGCTCTGGAGGTATGGAGCTCTGGAGGTATGGAGCTATGGAGCCCTGGAGCTCTGGAGGTATGGAGCTATGGTGCTATGGAGCTCTGAAGCCATGGAGCTCTGGTGCTATGGAGCTCTGGAGGTATGGAGCTCTGGAGGTATGGAGCTCTGGAGGTATGGAGCTATGGAGCCCTGGAGCTCTGGAGGTATGGAGCTATGGTGCTATGGAGCTCTGAAGCCATGGAGCTCTGGTGCTATGGAGCTCTGGAGGTATGGAGCTCTGGAGGTATGGAGCTCTGGAGGTATGGAGCTATGGAGCCCTGGAGCTCTGGAGGTATGGAGCTATGGTGCTATGGAGCTCTGAAGCCATGGAGCTCTGGTGCTATGGAGCTATGGAGCTCTGGTGCTATGGAGCTATGGAGGTATGGAGCCACCAGCCAGCACCCTCCGTGGCTGGATCAATGGAAGTGTTTTAGGTACCAGGCAGCCAAAGGGCCGAGGCCTCACGCTCGACCACGCCGGCGCAGAGTTCCAGCCGCTCGGATAAGATCTGTCACTCACCCGCCGCGCAGCCACCGGTAACGGGGAAATGTCGCCGCCTGGCGGACACGCCGTTGTAAATGAATGGGCTTTCGCACTTAGTGCAATTTTCGCCAACTCTCTGACTTAGAGCTATGGAAGTATGGAGCTATGGAGCCACCAGCCACCCAGGCTGGAGCTATGGAGCTCTGGAGGTATGGAGCTCAGGTGCTATGGAAGTATGGAGCTATGGAGCTATGGAAGTATGGAGCTATGGAGCTATGGAGCTCTGGAAGTATGGAGCTATGGAGCTCTGGAGGTATGGAGCTATGGAGCCCTGGAGCCCTGGAGCTATGGAGCTCTGGTGCTATGGAGGTATGGAGCTCTGGAGGTATGGAGCTCTGGAGGTATGGAGCTATGGAGCTATGGAGCCCTGGAGCTATGGAGCTATGGAGCCCTGGAGCTATGGAGCTATGGAGCCCTGGAGCTATGGAGCTATGGAGCTCTGGTGCTATGGAGCTATGGAGCTCTGGTGCTATGGAGCTATGGAGCTCTGGTGCTATGGAGCTATGGAGCTCTGGTGCTATGGAGCTATGGAGCTCTGGAAGTATGGAGCTATGGAGCTCTGGAGGTATGGAGCTATGGAGCCCTGGAGCTATGGAGCCCTGGAGCTATGGAAGTATGGAGCTCTGGTGCTATGGAGCTATGGAGCTCTGGTGCTATGGAGCTATGGAGCTCTGGAGCTATGGAGCTCTGGAGGTATGGAGCTATGGAGCTATGGAGCTCTGGAGGTATGGAGCTATGGAGCTATGGAAGTATGGAGCTCTGGTGCTATGGAGCTATGGAGCTCTGGTGCTATGGAGCTATGGAGCTCTGGTGCTATGGAGCTATGGAGCTATGGAGCTCTGGAAGTATGGAGCTCTGGTGCTATGGAGCTATGGAGCTCTGGTGCTATGGAGCTATGGAGCTCTGGTGCTATGGAGCTATGGAGCTCTGGTGCTATGGAGCTCTGGTGCTATGGAGCTCTGGTGCTATGGAGCTATGGAGCTCTGGTGCTATGGAGCTATGGAGCTCTGGAGGTATGGAGCTCTGGAGGTATGGAGCTCTGGAGGTATGGAGCTTTGGAGCCCTGGAGCTCTGGAGGTATGGAGCTATGGTGCTATGGAGCTCTGAAGCCATGGAGCTCTGGTGCTATGGAGCTCTGGAGCTCTGGAGGTATGGAGCTCTGGAGGTATGGAGCTATGGAGCCCTGGAGCTCTGGAGGTATGGAGCTATGGTGCTATGGAGCTCTGAAGCCATGGAGCTCTGGTGCTATGGAGCTCTGGAGCTCTGGAGGTATGGAGCTCTGGAGGTATGGAGCTATGGAGCCCTGGAGCTCTGGAGGTATGGAGCTATGGTGCTATGGAGCTCTGAAGCCATGGAGCTCTGGTGCTATGGAGCTCTGGAGCTCTGGAGGTATGGAGCTCTGGAGGTATGGAGCTCTGGAGGTATGGAGCTATGGAGCCCTGGAGCTCTGGAGGTATGGAGCTATGGTGCTATGGAGCTCTGAAGCCATGGAGCTCTGGTGCTATGGAGCTCTGGAGGTATGGAGCTCTGGAGGTATGGAGCTCTGGAGGTATGGAGCTATGGAGCCCTGGAGCTCTGGAGGTATGGAGCTATGGTGCTATGGAGCTCTGAAGCCATGGAGCTCTGGTGCTATGGAGCTATGGAGCTCTGGTGCTATGGAGCTATGGAGGTATGGAGCCACCAGCCAGCACCCTCCGTGGCTGGATCAATGGAAGTGTTTTAGGTACCAGGCAGCCAAAGGGCCGAGGCCTCACGCTCGACCACGCCGGCGCAGAGTTCCAGCCGCTCGGATAAGCTCTGTCACTCACCCGCCGCGCAGCCACCGGTAACGGGGAAATGTCGCCGCCTTGTGGACACGCCGTTGTAAATGAATGGGCTTTCGCACTTAGTGCAATTTTCGCCAACTCTCTGACTTAGAGCTATGGAAGTATGGAGCTATGGAGCCACCAGCCACCCAGGCTGGAGCTCTGGAGCTCTGGAGGTATGGAGCTCTGGTGCTATGGAAGTATGGAGCTCTGGTGCTATGGAAGTATGGAGCTATGGAGGTATGGAAGTATGGAGCTATGGAAGTATGGAGCTATGGAGCTCTGGAAGTATGGAGCTATGGAGCTCTGGAGGTATGGAGCCCTGGAGCTATGGAGCCCTGGAGCTATGGAAGTATGGAGCTCTGGTGCTATGGAGCTATGGAGCTCTGGTGCTATGGAGCTATGGAGCTATGGAGCTCTGGAGCTATGGAGCTCTGGAGGTATGGAGCTATGGAGCTATGGAGCTCTGGAGGTATGGAGCTATGGAGCTATGGAAGTATGGAGCTCTGGTGCTATAGAGCTATGGAGCTCTGGTGCTATGGAGCTATGGAGCTCTGGTGCTATGGAGCTATGGAGCTATGGAGCTCTGGAAGTATGGAGCTCTGGTGCTATGGAGCTATGGAGCTCTGGTGCTATGGAGCTATGGAGCTCTGGTGCTATGGAGCTCTGGTGCTATGGAGCTCTGGTGCTATGGAGCTATGGAGCTCTGGTGCTATGGAGCTCTGGAGGTATGGAGCTCTGGAGGTATGGAGCTCTGGAGGTATGGAGCTATGGAGCCCTGGAGCTCTGGAGGTATGGAGCTATGGTGCTATGGAGCTCTGAAGCCATGGAGCTCTGGTGCTATGGAGCTATGGAGCTCTGGTGCTATGGAGCTATGGAGCTATGGAGCTCTGGAAGTATGGAGCTCTGGTGCTATGGAGCTATGGAGCTCTGGTGCTATGGAGCTATGGAGCTCTGGTGCTATGGAGCTATGCAGCTCTGGTGCTATGGAGCTCTGGTGCTATGGAGCTCTGGTGCTATGGAGCTATGGAGCTCTGGTGCTATGGAGCTATGGAGCTCTGGAGGTATGGAGCTCTGGAGGTATGGAGCTCTGGAGGTATGGAGCTATGGAGCCCTGGAGCTCTGGAGGTATGGAGCTATGGTGCTATGGAGCTCTGAAGCCATGGAGCTCTGGTGCTATGGAGCTCTGGAGCTCTGGAGGTATGGAGCTCTGGAGGTATGGAGCTATGGAGCCCTGGAGCTCTGGAGGTATGGAGCTATGGTGCTATGGAGCTCTGAAGCCATGGAGCTCTGGTGCTATGGAGCTCTGGAGCTCTGGAGGTATGGAGCTCTGGAGGTATGGAGCTCTGGAGGTATGGAGCTATGGAGCCCTGGAGCTCTGGAGGTATGGAGCTATGGTGCTATGGAGCTCTGAAGCCATGGAGCTCTGGTGCTATGGAGCTCTGGAGCTCTGGAGGTATGGAGCTCTGGAGGTATGGAGCTCTGGAGGTATGGAGCTATGGAGCCCTGGAGCTCTGGAGGTATGGAGCTATGGTGCTATGGAGCTCTGAAGCCATGGAGCTCTGGTGCTATGGAGCTCTGGAGGTATGGAGCTCTGGAGGTATGGAGCTCTGGAGGTATGGAGCTATGGAGCCCTGGAGCTCTGGAGGTATGGAGCTATGGTGCTATGGAGCTCTGAAGCCATGGAGCTCTGGTGCTATGGAGCTATGGAGCTCTGGTGCTATGGAGCTATGGAGGTATGGAGCCACCAGCCAGCACCCTCCGTGGCTGGATCAATGGAAGTGTTTTAGGTACCAGGCAGCCAAAGGGCCGAGGCCTCACGCTCGACCACGCCGGCGCAGAGTTCCAGCCGCTCGGATAAGCTCTGTCACTCACCCGCCGCGCAGCCACCGGTAACGGGGAAATGTCGCCGCCTTGTGGACACGCCGTTGTAAATGAATGGGCTTTCGCACTTAGTGCAATTTTCGCCAACTCTCTGACTGGAGCTATGGAAGTATGGAGCTATGGAGCCACCAGCCACCCAGGCTGGAGCTATGGAGCTCTGGAGGTATGGAGCTCTGGTGCTATGGAAGTATGGAGCTATGGAGCTATGGAAGTATGGAGCTATGGAGCTATGGAGCTCTGGAAGTATGGAGCTATGGAGCTCTGGAGGTATGGAGCTATGGAGCCCTGGAGCTATGGAGCTATGGAGCCCTGGAGCTATGGAGCTATGGAGCCCTGGAGCTATGGAGCTATGGAGCTCTGGTGCTATGGAGCTATGGAGCTCTGGTGCTATGGAGCTATGGAGCTCTGGTGCTATGGAGCTATGGAGCTCTGGTGCTATGGAGCTATGGAGCTCTGGTGCTATGGAGCTATGGAGCTCTGGTGCTATGGAGCTATGGAGCTCTGGTGCTATGGAGCTATGGAGCTCTGGAAGTATGGAGCTATGGAGCTCTGGAGGTATGGAGCTATGGAGCCCTGGAGCTATGGAGCCCTGGAGCTATGGAAGTATGGAGCTCTGGTGCTATGGAGCTATGGAGCTCTGGTGCTATGGAGCTATGGAGCTCTGGAGCTATGGAGCTCTGGAGGTATGGAGCTATGGAGCTATGGAGCTCTGGAGGTATGGAGCTATGGAGCTATGGAAGTATGGAGCTCTGGTGCTATGGAGCTATGGAGCTCTGGTGCTATGGAGCTATGGAGCTCTGGTGCTATGGAGCTATGGAGCTATGGAGCTCTGGAAGTATGGAGCTCTGGTGCTATGGAGCTATGGAGCTCTGGTGCTATGGAGCTATGGAGCTCTGGTGCTATGGAGCTATGGAGCTCTGGTGCTATGGAGCTCTGGTGCTATGGAGCTCTGGTGCTATGGAGCTATGGAGCTCTGGTGCTATGGAGCTATGGAGCTCTGGAGGTATGGAGCTCTGGAGGTATGGAGCTCTGGAGGTATGGAGCTTTGGAGCCCTGGAGCTCTGGAGGTATGGAGCTATGGTGCTATGGAGCTCTGAAGCCATGGAGCTCTGGTGCTATGGAGCTCTGGAGCTCTGGAGGTATGGAGCTCTGGAGGTATGGAGCTATGGAGCCCTGGAGCTCTGGAGGTATGGAGCTATGGTGCTATGGAGCTCTGAAGCCATGGAGCTCTGGTGCTATGGAGCTCTGGAGCTCTGGAGGTATGGAGCTCTGGAGGTATGGAGCTATGGAGCCCTGGAGCTCTGGAGGTATGGAGCTATGGTGCTATGGAGCTCTGAAGCCATGGAGCTCTGGTGCTATGGAGCTCTGGAGCTCTGGAGGTATGGAGCTCTGGAGGTATGGAGCTCTGGAGGTATGGAGCTATGGAGCCCTGGAGCTCTGGAGGTATGGAGCTATGGTGCTATGGAGCTCTGAAGCCATGGAGCTCTGGTGCTATGGAGCTCTGGAGGTATGGAGCTCTGGAGGTATGGAGCTCTGGAGGTATGGAGCTATGGAGCCCTGGAGCTCTGGAGGTATGGAGCTATGGTGCTATGGAGCTCTGAAGCCATGGAGCTCTGGTGCTATGGAGCTATGGAGCTCTGGTGCTATGGAGCTATGGAGGTATGGAGCCACCAGCCAGCACCCTCCGTGGCTGGATCAATGGAAGTGTTTTAGGTACCAGGCAGCCAAAGGGCCGAGGCCTCACGCTCGACCACGCCGGCGCAGAGTTCCAGCCGCTCGGATAAGCTCTGTCACTCACCCGCCGCGCAGCCACCGGTAACGGGGAAATGTCGCCGCCTTGTGGACACGCCGTTGTAAATGAATGGGCTTTCGCACTTAGTGCAATTTTCGCCAACTCTCTGACTTAGAGCTATGGAAGTATGGAGCTATGGAGCCACCAGCCACCCAGGCTGGAGCTCTGGAGCTCTGGAGGTATGGAGCTCTGGTGCTATGGAAGTATGGAGCTCTGGTGCTATGGAAGTATGGAGCTATGGAGGTATGGAAGTATGGAGCTATGGAAGTATGGAGCTATGGAGCTCTGGAAGTATGGAGCTATGGAGCTCTGGAGGTATGGAGCCCTGGAGCTATGGAAGTATGGAGCTCTGGTGCTATGGAGCTATGGAGCTCTGGTGCTATGGAGCTATGGAGCTATGGAGCTCTGGAGCTATGGAGCTCTGGAGGTATGGAGCTATGGAGCTATGGAGCTCTGGAGGTATGGAGCTATGGAGCTATGGAAGTATGGAGCTCTGGTGCTATGGAGCTATGGAGCTCTGGTGCTATGGAGCTATGGAGCTCTGGTGCTATGGAGCTATGGAGCTATGGAGCTCTGGAAGTATGGAGCTCTGGTGCTATGGAGCTATGGAGCTCTGGTGCTATGGAGCTATGGAGCTCTGGTGCTATGGAGCTCTGGTGCTATGGAGCTCTGGTGCTATGGAGCTATGGAGCTCTGGTGCTATGGAGCTCTGGAGGTATGGAGCTCTGGAGGTATGGAGCTCTGGAGGTATGGAGCTATGGAGCCCTGGAGCTCTGGAGGTATGGAGCTATGGTGCTATGGAGCTCTGAAGCCATGGAGCTCTGGTGCTATGGAGCTATGGAGCTCTGGTGCTATGGAGCTATGGAGCTATGGAGCTCTGGAAGTATGGAGCTCTGGTGCTATGGAGCTATGGAGCTCTGGTGCTATGGAGCTATGGAGCTCTGGTGCTATGGAGCTATGGAGCTCTGGTGCTATGGAGCTCTGGTGCTATGGAGCTCTGGTGCTATGGAGCTATGGAGCTCTGGTGCTATGGAGCTATGGAGCTCTGGAGGTATGGAGCTCTGGAGGTATGGAGCTCTGGAGGTATGGAGCTATGGAGCCCTGGAGCTCTGGAGGTATGGAGCTATGGTGCTATGGAGCTCTGAAGCCATGGAGCTCTGGTGCTATGGAGCTCTGGAGCTCTGGAGGTATGGAGCTCTGGAGGTATGGAGCTATGGAGCCCTGGAGCTCTGGAGGTATGGAGCTATGGTGCTATGGAGCTCTGAAGCCATGGAGCTCTGGTGCTATGGAGCTCTGGAGCTCTGGAGGTATGGAGCTCTGGAGGTATGGAGCTCTGGAGGTATGGAGCTATGGAGCCCTGGAGCTCTGGAGGTATGGAGCTATGGTGCTATGGAGCTCTGAAGCCATGGAGCTCTGGTGCTATGGAGCTCTGGAGGTATGGAGCTCTGGAGGTATGGAGCTCTGGAGGTATGGAGCTATGGAGCCCTGGAGCTCTGGAGGTATGGAGCTATGGTGCTATGGAGCTCTGAAGCCATGGAGCTCTGGTGCTATGGAGCTCTGGAGGTATGGAGCTCTGGAGGTATGGAGCTCTGGAGGTATGGAGCTATGGAGCCCTGGAGCTCTGGAGGTATGGAGCTATGGTGCTATGGAGCTCTGAAGCCATGGAGCTCTGGTGCTATGGAGCTATGGAGCTCTGGTGCTATGGAGCTATGGAGGTATGGAGCCACCAGCCAGCACCCTCCGTGGCTGGATCAATGGAAGTGTTTTAGGTACCAGGCAGCCAAAGGGCCGAGGCCTCACGCTCGACCACGCCGGCGCAGAGTTCCAGCCGCTCGGATAAGCTCTGTCACTCACCCGCCGCGCAGCCACCGGTAACGGGGAAATGTCGCCGCCTTGTGGACACGCCGTTGTAAATGAATGGGCTTTCGCACTTAGTGCAATTTTCGCCAACTCTCTGACTGGAGCTATGGAAGTATGGAGCTATGGAGCCACCAGCCACCCAGGCTGGAGCTATGGAGCTCTGGAGGTATGGAGCTCTGGTGCTATGGAAGTATGGAGCTATGGAGCTATGGAAGTATGGAGCTATGGAGCTATGGAGCTCTGGAAGTATGGAGCTATGGAGCTCTGGAGGTATGGAGCTATGGAGCCCTGGAGCCCTGGAGCTATGGAGCCCTGGAGCTATGGAGCTATGGAGCCCTGGAGCTATGGAGCTATGGAGCCCTGGAGCTATGGAGCTATGGAGCTCTGGTGCTATGGAGCTATGGAGCTCTGGTGCTATGGAGCTATGGAGCTCTGGTGCTATGGAGCTATGGAGCTCTGGTGCTATGGAGCTATGGAGCTCTGGAAGTATGGAGCTATGGAGCTCTGGAGGTATGGAGCTATGGAGCTCTGGAGGTATGGAGCTATGGAGCCCTGGAGCTATGGAGCCCTGGAGCTATGGAAGTATGGAGCTCTGGTGCTATGGAGCTATGGAGCTCTGGTGCTATGGAGCTATGGAGCTCTGGAGCTATGGAGCTCTGGAGGTATGGAGCTATGGAGCTCTGGAGGTATGGAGCTATGGAGCTATGGAAGTATGGAGCTCTGGTGCTATGGAGCTCTGGAAGTATGGAGCTCTGGTGCTATGGAGCTATGGAGCTCTGGTGCTATGGAGCTATGGAGCTCTGGTGCTATGGAGCTATGGAGCTCTGGTGCTATGGAGCTCTGGTGCTATGGAGCTCTGGTGCTATGGAGCTATGGAGCTCTGGTGCTATGGAGCTATGGAGCTCTGGAGGTATGGAGCTCTGGAGGTATGGAGCTCTGGAGGTATGGAGCTATGGAGCCCTGGAGCTCTGGAGGTATGGAGCTATGGTGCTATGGAGCTCTGAAGCCATGGAGCTCTGGTGCTATGGAGCTCTGGAGCTCTGGAGGTATGGAGCTCTGGAGGTATGGAGCTATGGAGCCCTGGAGCTCTGGAGGTATGGAGCTATGGTGCTATGGAGCTCTGAAGCCATGGAGCTCTGGTGCTATGGAGCTCTGGAGCTCTGGAGGTATGGAGCTCTGGAGGTATGGAGCTCTGGAGGTATGGAGCTATGGAGCCCTGTAGCTCTGGAGGTATGGAGCTATGGTGCTATGGAGCTCTGAAGCCATGGAGCTCTGGTGCTATGGAGCTCTGGAGCTCTGGAGGTATGGAGCTCTGGAGGTATGGAGCTCTGGAGGTATGGAGCTATGGAGCCCTGGAGCTCTGGAGGTATGGAGCTATGGTGCTATGGAGCTCTGAAGCCATGGAGCTCTGGTGCTATGGAGCTCTGGAGGTATGGAGCTCTGGAGGTATGGAGCTCTGGAGGTATGGAGCTATGGAGCCCTGGAGCTCTGGAGGTATGGAGCTATGGTGCTATGGAGCTCTGAAGCCATGGAGCTCTGGTGCTATGGAGCTATGGAGCTCTGGTGCTATGGAGCTATGGAGGTATGGAGCCACCAGCCAGCACCCTCCGTGGCTGGATCAATGGAAGTGTTTTAGGTACCAGGCAGCCAAAGGGCCGAGGCCTCACGCTCGACCACGCCGGCGCAGAGTTCCAGCCGCTCGGATAAGCTCTGTCACTCACCCGCCGCGCAGCCACCGGTAACGGGGAAATGTCGCCGCCTTGTGGACACGCCGTTGTAAATGAATGGGCTTTCGCACTTAGTGCAATTTTCGCCAACTCTCTGACTGGAGCTATGGAAGTATGGAGCTATGGAGCCACCAGCCACCCAGGCTGGAGCTATGGAGCTCTGGAGGTATGGAGCTCTGGTGCTATGGAAGTATGGAGCTATGGAGCTATGGAAGTATGGAGCTATGGAGCTATGGAGCTCTGGAAGTATGGAGCTATGGAGCTCTGGAGGTATGGAGCTATGGAGCCCTGGAGCCCTGGAGCTATGGAGCCCTGGAGCTATGGAGCTATGGAGCCCTGGAGCTATGGAGCTATGGAGCCCTGGAGCTATGGAGCTATGGAGCTCTGGTGCTATGGAGCTATGGAGCTCTGGTGCTATGGAGCTATGGAGCTCTGGTGCTATGGAGCTATGGAGCTCTGGTGCTATGGAGCTATGGAGCTATGGAAGTATGGAGCTATGGAGCTCTGGAGGTATGGAGCTATGGAGCCCTGGAGCTATGGAGCCCTGGAGCTATGGAAGTATGGAGCTCTGGTGCTATGGAGCTATGGAGCTCTGGTGCTATGGAGCTATGGAGCTCTGGAGCTATGGAGCTCTGGAGGTATGGAGCTATGGAGCTATGGAGCTCTGGAGGTATGGAGCTATGGAGCTATGGAAGTATGGAGCTCTGGTGCTATGGAGCTATGGAGCTCTGGTGCTATGGAGCTATGGAGCTCTGGTGCTATGGAGCTATGGAGCTATGGAGCTCTGGAAGTATGGAGCTCTGGTGCTATGGAGCTATGGAGCTCTGGTGCTATGGAGCTATGGAGCTCTGGTGCTATGGAGCTATGGAGCTCTGGTGCTATGGAGCTCTGGTGCTATGGAGCTCTGGTGCTATGGAGCTATGGAGCTCTGGTGCTATGGAGCTATGGAGCTCTGGAGGTATGGAGCTCTGGAGGTATGGAGCTCTGGAGGTATGGAGCTTTGGAGCCCTGGAGCTCTGGAGGTATGGAGCTATGGTGCTATGGAGCTCTGAAGCCATGGAGCTCTGGTGCTATGGAGCTCTGGAGCTCTGGAGGTATGGAGCTCTGGAGGTATGGAGCTATGGAGCCCTGGAGCTCTGGAGGTATGGAGCTATGGTGCTATGGAGCTCTGAAGCCATGGAGCTCTGGTGCTATGGAGCTCTGGAGCTCTGGAGGTATGGAGCTCTGGAGGTATGGAGCTATGGAGCCCTGGAGCTCTGGAGGTATGGAGCTATGGTGCTATGGAGCTCTGAAGCCATGGAGCTCTGGTGCTATGGAGCTCTGGAGCTCTGGAGGTATGGAGCTCTGGAGGTATGGAGCTCTGGAGGTATGGAGCTATGGAGCCCTGGAGCTCTGGAGGTATGGAGCTATGGTGCTATGGAGCTCTGAAGCCATGGAGCTCTGGTGCTATGGAGCTCTGGAGGTATGGAGCTCTGGAGGTATGGAGCTCTGGAGGTATGGAGCTATGGAGCCCTGGAGCTCTGGAGGTATGGAGCTATGGTGCTATGGAGCTCTGAAGCCATGGAGCTCTGGTGCTATGGAGCTATGGAGCTCTGGTGCTATGGAGCTATGGAGGTATGGAGCCACCAGCCAGCACCCTCCGTGGCTGGATCAATGGAAGTGTTTTAGGTACCAGGCAGCCAAAGGGCCGAGGCCTCACGCTCGACCACGCCGGCGCAGAGTTCCAGCCGCTCGGATAAGCTCTGTCACTCACCCGCCGCGCAGCCACCGGTAACGGGGAAATGTCGCCGCCTTGTGGACACGCCGTTGTAAATGAATGGGCTTTCGCACTTAGTGCAATTTTCGCCAACTCTCTGACTTAGAGCTATGGAAGTATGGAGCTATGGAGCCACCAGCCACCCAGGCTGGAGCTCTGGAGCTCTGGAGGTATGGAGCTCTGGTGCTATGGAAGTATGGAGCTCTGGTGCTATGGAAGTATGGAGCTATGGAGGTATGGAAGTATGGAGCTATGGAAGTATGGAGCTATGGAGCTCTGGAAGTATGGAGCTATGGAGCTCTGGAGGTATGGAGCCCTGGAGCTATGGAAGTATGGAGCTCTGGTGCTATGGAGCTATGGAGCTCTGGTGCTATGGAGCTATGGAGCTATGGAGCTCTGGAGCTATGGAGCTCTGGAGGTATGGAGCTATGGAGCTATGGAGCTCTGGAGGTATGGAGCTATGGAGCTATGGAAGTATGGAGCTCTGGTGCTATGGAGCTATGGAGCTCTGGTGCTATGGAGCTATGGAGCTCTGGTGCTATGGAGCTATGGAGCTATGGAGCTATGGAGCTCTGGAAGTATGGAGCTCTGGTGCTATGGAGCTATGGAGCTCTGGTGCTATGGAGCTATGGAGCTCTGGTGCTATGGAGCTCTGGTGCTATGGAGCTCTGGTGCTATGGAGCTATGGAGCTCTGGTGCTATGGAGCTCTGGAGGTATGGAGCTCTGGAGGTATGGAGCTCTGGAGGTATGGAGCTATGGAGCCCTGGAGCTCTGGAGGTATGGAGCTATGGTGCTATGGAGCTCTGAAGCCATGGAGCTCTGGTGCTATGGAGCTATGGAGCTCTGGTGCTATGGAGCTATGGAGCTATGGAGCTCTGGAAGTATGGAGCTCTGGTGCTATGGAGCTATGGAGCTCTGGTGCTATGGAGCTATGGAGCTCTGGTGCTATGGAGCTATGGAGCTCTGGTGCTATGGAGCTCTGGTGCTATGGAGCTCTGGTGCTATGGAGCTATGGAGCTCTGGTGCTATGGAGCTATGGAGCTCTGGAGGTATGGATCTCTGGAGGTATGGAGCTCTGGAGGTATGGAGCTATGGAGCCCTGGAGCTCTGGAGGTATGGAGCTATGGTGCTATGGAGCTCTGAAGCCATGGAGCTCTGGTGCTATGGAGCTCTGGAGCTCTGGAGGTATGGAGCTCTGGAGGTATGGAGCTATGGAGCCCTGGAGCTCTGGAGGTATGGAGCTATGGTGCTATGGAGCTCTGAAGCCATGGAGCTCTGGTGCTATGGAGCTCTGGAGCTCTGGAGGTATGGAGCTCTGGAGGTATGGAGCTCTGGAGGTATGGAGCTATGGAGCCCTGGAGCTCTGGAGGTATGGAGCTATGGTGCTATGGAGCTCTGAAGCCATGGAGCTCTGGTGCTATGGAGCTCTGGAGGTATGGAGCTCTGGAGGTATGGAGCTCTGGAGGTATGGAGCTATGGAGCCCTGGAGCTCTGGAGGTATGGAGCTATGGTGCTATGGAGCTCTGAAGCCATGGAGCTCTGGTGCTATGGAGCTCTGGAGGTATGGAGCTCTGGAGGTATGGAGCTCTGGAGGTATGGAGCTATGGAGCCCTGGAGCTCTGGAGGTATGGAGCTATGGTGCTATGGAGCTCTGAAGCCATGGAGCTCTGGTGCTATGGAGCTATGGAGCTCTGGTGCTATGGAGCTATGGAGGTATGGAGCCACCAGCCAGCACCCTCCGTGGCTGGATCAATGGAAGTGTTTTAGGTACCAGGCAGCCAAAGGGCCGAGGCCTCACGCTCGACCACGCCGGCGCAGAGTTCCAGCCGCTCGGATTAGCTCTGTCACTCACCCGCCGCGCAGCCACCGGTAACGGGGAAATGTCGCCGCCTTGTGGACACGCCGTTGTAAATGAATGGGCTTTCGCACTTAGTGCAATTTTCGCCAACTCTCTGACTGGAGCTATGGAAGTATGGAGCTATGGAGCCACCAGCCACCCAGGCTGGAGCTATGGAGCTCTGGAGGTATGGAGCTCTGGTGCTATGGAAGTATGGAGCTATGGAGCTATGGAAGTATGGAGCTATGGAGCTATGGAGCTCTGGAAGTATGGAGCTATGGAGCTCTGGAGGTATGGAGCTATGGAGCCCTGGAGCCCTGGAGCTATGGAGCCCTGGAGCTATGGAGCTATGGAGCCCTGGAGCTATGGAGCTATGGAGCCCTGGAGCTATGGAGCTATGGAGCTCTGGTGCTATGGAGCTATGGAGCTCTGGTGCTATGGAGCTATGGAGCTCTGGTGCTATGGAGCTATGGAGCTCTGGTGCTATGGAGCTATGGAGCTCTGGAAGTATGGAGCTATGGAGCTCTGGAGGTATGGAGCTATGGAGCTCTGGAGGTATGGAGCTATGGAGCCCTGGAGCTATGGAGCCCTGGAGCTATGGAAGTATGGAGCTCTGGTGCTATGGAGCTATGGAGCTCTGGTGCTATGGAGCTATGGAGCTCTGGAGCTATGGAGCTCTGGAGGTATGGAGCTATGGAGCTCTGGAGTTATGGAGCTCTGGTGCTATGGAGCTATGGAGCTCTGGTGCTATGGAGCTCTGGTGCTATGGAGCTCTGGTGCTATGGAGCTATGGAGCTCTGGTGCTATGGAGCTCTGGAGGTATGGAGCTCTGGAGGTATGGAGCTCTGGAGGTATGGAGCTATGGAGCCCTGGAGCTCTGGAGGTATGGAGCTATGGTGCTATGGAGCTCTGAAGCCATGGAGCTCTGGTGCTATGGAGCTATGGAGCTCTGGTGCTATGGAGCTATGGAGCTATGGAGCTCTGGAAGTATGGAGCTCTGGTGCTATGGAGCTATGGAGCTCTGGTGCTATGGAGCTATGGAGCTCTGGTGCTATGGAGCTATGGAGCTCTGGTGCTATGGAGCTCTGGTGCTATGGAGCTCTGGTGCTATGGAGCTATGGAGCTCTGGTGCTATGGAGCTATGGAGCTCTGGAGGTATGGATCTCTGGAGGTATGGAGCTCTGGAGGTATGGAGCTATGGAGCCCTGGAGCTCTGGAGGTATGGAGCTATGGTGCTATGGAGCTCTGAAGCCATGGAGCTCTGGTGCTATGGAGCTCTGGAGCTCTGGAGGTATGGAGCTCTGGAGGTATGGAGCTATGGAGCCCTGGAGCTCTGGAGGTATGGAGCTATGGTGCTATGGAGCTCTGAAGCCATGGAGCTCTGGTGCTATGGAGCTCTGGAGGTATGGAGCTCTGGAGGTATGGAGCTCTGGAGGTATGGAGCTATGGAGCCCTGGAGCTCTGGAGGTATGGAGCTATGGTGCTATGGAGCTCTGAAGCCATGGAGCTCTGGTGCTATGGAGCTCTGGAGGTATGGAGCTCTGGAGGTATGGAGCTCTGGAGGTATGGAGCTATGGAGCCCTGGAGCTCTGGAGGTATGGAGCTATGGTGCTATGGAGCTCTGAAGCCATGGAGCTCTGGTGCTATGGAGCTCTGGAGGTATGGAGCTCTGGAGGTATGGAGCTCTGGAGGTATGGAGCTATGGAGCCCTGGAGCTCTGGAGGTATGGAGCTATGGTGCTATGGAGCTCTGAAGCCATGGAGCTCTGGTGCTATGGAGCTATGGAGCTCTGGTGCTATGGAGCTATGGAGGTATGGAGCCACCAGCCAGCACCCTCCGTGGCTGGATCAATGGAAGTGTTTTAGGTACCAGGCAGCCAAAGGGCCGAGGCCTCACGCTCGACCACGCCGGCGCAGAGTTCCAGCCGCTCGGATAAGCTCTGTCACTCACCCGCCGCGCAGCCACCGGTAACGGGGAAATGTCGCCGCCTTGTGGACACGCCGTTGTAAATGAATGGGCTTTCGCACTTAGTGCAATTTTCGCCAACTCTCTGACTGGAGCTATGGAAGTATGGAGCTATGGAGCCACCAGCCACCCAGGCTGGAGCTATGGAGCTCTGGAGGTATGGAGCTCTGGTGCTATGGAAGTATGGAGCTATGGAGCTATGGAAGTATGGAGCTATGGAGCTATGGAGCTCTGGAAGTATGGAGCTATGGAGCTCTGGAGGTATGGAGCTATGGAGCCCTGGAGCCCTGGAGCTATGGAGCCCTGGAGCTATGGAGCTATGGAGCCCTGGAGCTATGGAGCTATGGAGCCCTGGAGCTATGGAGCTATGGAGCTCTGGTGCTATGGAGCTATGGAGCTCTGGTGCTATGGAGCTATGGAGCTCTGGTGCTATGGAGCTATGGAGCTCTGGTGCTATGGAGCTATGGAGCTCTGGAAGTATGGAGCTATGGAGCTCTGGAGGTATGGAGCTATGGAGCTCTGGAGGTATGGAGCTATGGAGCCCTGGAGCTATGGAGCCCTGGAGCTATGGAAGTATGGAGCTCTGGTGCTATGGAGCTATGGAGCTCTGGTGCTATGGAGCTATGGAGCTCTGGAGCTATGGAGCTCTGGAGGTATGGAGCTATGGAGCTCTGGAGGTATGGAGCTATGGAGCTATGGAAGTATGGAGCTCTGGTGCTATGGAGCTATGGAGCTCTGGTGCTATGGAGCTATGGAGCTCTGGTGCTATGGAGCTATGGAGCTATGGAGCTCTGGAAGTATGGAGCTCTGGTGCTATGGAGCTATGGAGCTCTGGTGCTATGGAGCTATGGAGCTCTGGTGCTATGGAGCTATGGAGCTCTGGTGCTATGGAGCTATGGTGCTATGGAGCTCTGGTGCTATGGAGCTATGGAGCTCTGGTGCTATGGAGCTATGGAGCTCTGGAGGTATGGAGCTCTGGAGGTATGGAGCTCTGGAGGTATGGAGCTTTGGAGCCCTGGAGCTCTGGAGGTATGGAGCTATGGTGCTATGGAGCTCTGAAGCCATGGAGCTCTGGTGCTATGGAGCTATGGAGCTCTGGTGCTATGGAGCTATGGAGGTATGGAGCCACCAGCCAGCACCCTCCGTGGCTGGATCAATGGAAGTGTTTTAGGTACCAGGCAGCCAAAGGGCCGAGGCCTCACGCTCGACCACGCCGGCGCAGAGTTCCAGCCGCTCGGATAAGCTCTGTCACTCACCCGCCGCGCAGCCACCGGTAACGGGGAAATGTCGCCGCCTTGTGGACACGCCGTTGTAAATGAATGGGCTTTCGCACTTAGTGCAATTTTCGCCAACTCTCTGACTTAGAGCTATGGAAGTATGGAGCTATGGAGCCACCAGCCACCCAGGCTGGAGCTCTGGAGCTCTGGAGGTATGGAGCTCTGGTGCTATGGAAGTATGGAGCTCTGGTGCTATGGAAGTATGGAGCTATGGAGGTATGGAAGTATGGAGCTATGGAAGTATGGAGCTATGGAGCTCTGGAAGTATGGAGCTATGGAGCTCTGGAGGTATGGAGCCCTGGAGCTATGGAGCCCTGGAGCTATGGAAGTATGGAGCTGTGGTGCTATGGAGCTATGGAGCTCTGGTGCTATGGAGCTATGGAGCTATGGAGCTCTGGAGCTATGGAGCTCTGGAGGTATGGAGCTATGGAGCTATGGAGCTCTGGAGGTATGGAGCTATGGAGCTATGGAAGTATGGAGCTCTGGTGCTATGGAGCTATGGAGCTCTGGTGCTATGGAGCTATGGAGCTCTGGTGCTATGGAGCTATGGAGCTATGGAGCTCTGGAAGTATGGAGCTCTGGTGCTATGGAGCTATGGAGCTCTGGTGCTATGGAGCTATGGAGCTCTGGTGCTATGGAGCTCTGGTGCTATGGAGCTCTGGTGCTATGGAGCTATGGAGCTCTGGTGCTATGGAGCTATGGAGCTCTGGAGGTATGGAGCTCTGGAGGTATGGAGCTCTGGAGGTATGGAGCTATGGAGCCCTGGAGCTCTGGAGGTATGGAGCTATGGTGCTATGGAGCTCTGAAGCCATGGAGCTCTGGTGCTATGGAGCTCTGGAGCTCTGGAGGTATGGAGCTCTGGAGGTATGGTGCTATGGAGCCCTGGAGCTCTGGAGGTATGGAGCTATGGAGCTCTGAAGCCATGGAGCTCTGGTGCTATGGAGCTCTGGAGCTCTGGAGCTCTGGAGGTATGGAGCTCTGGAGGTATGGAGCTCTGGAGGTATGGAGCTATGGAGCCCTGGAGCTCTGGAGGTATGGAGCTATGGTGCTATGGAGCTCTGAAGCCATGGAGCTCTGGTGCTATGGAGCTCTGGAGGTATGGAGCTCTGGAGGTATGGAGCTCTGGAGGTATGGAGCTATGGAGCCCTGGAGCTCTGGAGGTATGGAGCTATGGTGCTATGGAGCTCTGAAGCCATGGAGCTCTGGTGCTATGGAGCTATGGAGCTCTGGTGCTATGGAGCTATGGAGGTATGGAGCCACCAGCCAGCACCCTCCGTGGCTGGATCAATGGAAGTGTTTTAGGTACCAGGCAGCCAAAGGGCCGAGGCCTCACGCTCGACCACGCCGGCGCAGAGTTCCAGCCGCTCGGATAAGCTCTGTCACTCACCCGCCGCGCAGCCACCGGTAACGGGGAAATGTCGCTGCCTTGTGGACACGCCGTTGTAAATGAATGGGCTTTCGCACTTAGTGCAATTTTCGCCAACTCTCTGACTTAGAGCTATGGAAGTATGGAGCTATGGAGCCACCAGCCACCCAGGCTGGAGCTCTGGAGCTCTGGAGGTATGGAGCTCTGGTGCTATGGAAGTATGGAGCTCTGGTGCTATGGAAGTATGGAGCTATGGAGGTATGGAAGTATGGAGCTATGGAAGTAGGGAGCTATGGAGCTCTGGAAGTATGGAGCTATGGAGCTCTGGAGGTATGGAGCCCTGGAGCTATGGAGCCCTGGAGCTATGGAAGTATGGAGCTCTGGTGCTATGGAGCTATGGAGCTCTGGTGCTATGGAGCTATGGAGCTATGGAGCTCTGGAGCTATGGAGCTCTGGAGGTATGCAGCTATGGAGCTATGGAGCTCTGGAGGTATGGAGCTATGGAGCTATGGAAGTATGGAGCTCTGGTGCTATGGAGCTATGGAGCTCTGGTGCTATGGAGCTATGGAGCTCTGGTGCTATGGAGCTATGGAGCTATGGAGCTCTGGAAGTATGGAGCTCTGGTGCTATGGAGCTATGGAGCTCTGGTGCTATGGAGCTATGGAGCTCTGGTGCTATGGAGCTATGGAGCTCTGGTGCTATGGAGCTCTGGTGCTATGGAGCTCTGGTGCTATGGAGCTATGGAGCTCTGGTGCTATGGAGCTATGGAGCTCTGGAGGTATGGAGCTCTGGAGGTATGGAGCTCTGGAGGTATGGAGCTATGGAGCCCTGGAGCTCTGGAGGTATGGAGCTATGGTGCTATGGAGCTCTGAAGCCATGGAGCTCTGGTGCTATGGAGCTCTGGAGCTCTGGAGGTATGGAGCTCTGGAGGTATGGAGCTATGGAGCCCTGGAGCTCTGGAGGTATGGAGCTATGGAGCTCTGAAGCCATGGAGCTCTGGTGCTATGGAGCTCTGGAGCTCTGGAGGTATGGAGCTCTGGAGGTATGGAGCTCTGGAGGTATGGAGCTATGGAGCCCTGGAGCTCTGGAGGTATGGAGCTATGGTGCTATGGAGCTCTGAAGCCATGGAGCTCTGGTGCTATGGAGCTCTGGAGGTATGGAGCTCTGGAGGTATGGAGCTCTGGAGGTATGGAGCTATGGAGCCCTGGAGCTCTGGAGGTATGGAGCTATGGTGCTATGGAGCTCTGAAGCCATGGAGCTCTGGTGCTATGGAGCTCTGGAGGTATGGAGCTCTGGAGGTATGGAGCTCTGGAGGTATGGAGCTATGGAGCCCTGGAGCTCTGGAGGTATGGAGCTATGGTGCTATGGAGCTCTGAAGCCATGGAGCTCTGGTGCTATGGAGCTATGGAGCTCTGGTGCTATGGAGCTATGGAGGTATGGAGCCACCAGCCAGCACCCTCCGTGGCTGGATCAATGGAAGTGTTTTAGGTACCAGGCAGCCAAAGGGCCGAGGCCTCACGCTCGACCACGCCGGCGCAGAGTTCCAGCCGCTCGGATAAGCTCTGTCACTCACCCGCCGCGCAGCCACCGGTAACGGGGAAATGTCGCCGCCTGGCGGACACGCCGTTGTAAATGAATGGGCTTTCGCACTTAGTGCAATTTTCGCCAACTCTCTGACTTAGAGCTATGGAAGTATGGAGCTATGGAGCCACCAGCCACCCAGGCTGGAGCTATGGAGCTCTGGAGGTATGGAGCTCAGGTGCTATGGAAGTATGGAGCTATGGAGCTATGGAAGTATGGAGCTATGGAGCTATGGAGCTCTGGAAGTATGGAGCTATGGAGCTCTGGAGGTATGGAGCTATGGAGCCCTGGAGCCCTGGAGCTATGGAGCTCTGGTGCTATGGAGGTATGGAGCTCTGGAGGTATGGAGCTCTGGAGGTATGGAGCTATGGAGCTATGGAGCCCTGGAGCTATGGAGCTATGGAGCCCTGGAGCTATGGAGCTATGGAGCCCTGGAGCTATGGAGCTATGGAGCTCTGGTGCTATGGAGCTATGGAGCTCTGGTGCTATGGAGCTATGGAGCTCTGGTGCTATGGAGCTATGGAGCTCTGGTGCTATGGAGCTATGGAGCTCTGGAAGTATGGAGCTATGGAGCTCTGGAGGTATGGAGCTATGGAGCCCTGGAGCTATGGAGCCCTGGAGCTATGGAAGTATGGAGCTCTGGTGCTATGGAGCTATGGAGCTCTGGTGCTATGGAGCTATGGAGCTCTGGAGCTATGGAGCTCTGGAGGTATGGAGCTATGGAGCTATGGAGCTCTGGAGGTATGGAGCTATGGAGCTATGGAAGTATGGAGCTCTGGTGCTATGGAGCTATGGAGCTCTGGTGCTATGGAGCTATGGAGCTCTGGTGCTATGGAGCTATGGAGCTATGGAGCTCTGGAAGTATGGAGCTCTGGTGCTATGGAGCTATGGAGCTCTGGTGCTATGGAGCTATGGAGCTCTGGTGCTATGGAGCTATGGAGCTCTGGTGCTATGGAGCTCTGGTGCTATGGAGCTCTGGTGCTATGGAGCTATGGAGCTCTGGTGCTATGGAGCTATGGAGCTCTGGAGGTATGGAGCTCTGGAGGTATGGAGCTCTGGAGGTATGGAGCTTTGGAGCCCTGGAGCTCTGGAGGTATGGAGCTATGGTGCTATGGAGCTCTGAAGCCATGGAGCTCTGGTGCTATGGAGCTCTGGAGCTCTGGAGGTATGGAGCTCTGGAGGTATGGAGCTATGGAGCCCTGGAGCTCTGGAGGTATGGAGCTATGGTGCTATGGAGCTCTGAAGCCATGGAGCTCTGGTGCTATGGAGCTCTGGAGCTCTGGAGGTATGGAGCTCTGGAGGTATGGAGCTATGGAGCCCTGGAGCTCTGGAGGTATGGAGCTATGGTGCTATGGAGCTCTGAAGCCATGGAGCTCTGGTGCTATGGAGCTCTGGAGCTCTGGAGGTATGGAGCTCTGGAGGTATGGAGCTCTGGAGGTATGGAGCTATGGAGCCCTGGAGCTCTGGAGGTATGGAGCTATGGTGCTATGGAGCTCTGAAGCCATGGAGCTCTGGTGCTATGGAGCTCTGGAGGTATGGAGCTCTGGAGGTATGGAGCTCTGGAGGTATGGAGCTATGGAGCCCTGGAGCTCTGGAGGTATGGAGCTATGGTGCTATGGAGCTCTGAAGCCATGGAGCTCTGGTGCTATGGAGCTATGGAGCTCTGGTGCTATGGAGCTATGGAGGTATGGAGCCACCAGCCAGCACCCTCCGTGGCTGGATCAATGGAAGTGTTTTAGGTACCAGGCAGCCAAAGGGCCGAGGCCTCACGCTCGACCACGCCGGCGCAGAGTTCCAGCCGCTCGGATAAGCTCTGTCACTCACCCGCCGCGCAGCCACCGGTAACGGGGAAATGTCGCCGCCTTGTGGACACGCCGTTGTAAATGAATGGGCTTTCGCACTTAGTGCAATTTTCGCCAACTCTCTGACTTAGAGCTATGGAAGTATGGAGCTATGGAGCCACCAGCCACCCAGGCTGGAGCTCTGGAGCTCTGGAGGTATGGAGCTCTGGTGCTATGGAAGTATGGAGCTCTGGTGCTATGGAAGTATGGAGCTATGGAGGTATGGAAGTATGGAGCTATGGAAGTATGGAGCTATGGAGCTCTGGAAGTATGGAGCTATGGAGCTCTGGAGGTATGGAGCCCTGGAGCTATGGAGCCCTGGAGCTATGGAAGTATGGAGCTCTGGTGCTATGGAGCTATGGAGCTCTGGTGCTATGGAGCTATGGAGCTATGGAGCTCTGGAGCTATGGAGCTCTGGAGGTATGGAGCTATGGAGCTATGGAGCTCTGGAGGTATGGAGCTATGGAGCTATGGAAGTATGGAGCTCTGGTGCTATGGAGCTATGGAGCTCTGGTGCTATGGAGCTATGGAGCTCTGGTGCTATGGAGCTATGGAGCTATGGAGCTCTGGAAGTATGGAGCTCTGGTGCTATGGAGCTATGGAGCTCTGGTGCTATGGAGCTATGGAGCTCTGGTGCTATGGAGCTCTGGTGCTATGGAGCTCTGGTGCTATGGAGCTATGGAGCTCTGGTGCTATGGAGCTCTGGAGGTATGGAGCTCTGGAGGTATGGAGCTCTGGAGGTATGGAGCTATGGAGCCCTGGAGCTCTGGAGGTATGGAGCTATGGTGCTATGGAGCTCTGAAGCCATGGAGCTCTGGTGCTATGGAGCTATGGAGCTCTGGTGCTATGGAGCTATGGAGCTATGGAGCTCTGGAAGTATGGAGCTCTGGTGCTATGGAGCTATGGAGCTCTGGTGCTATGGAGCTATGGAGCTCTGGTGCTATGGAGCTATGGAGCTCTGGTGCTATGGAGCTCTGGTGCTATGGAGCTCTGGTGCTATGGAGCTATGGAGCTCTGGTGCTATGGAGCTATGGAGCTCTGGAGGTATGGAGCTCTGGAGGTATGGAGCTCTGGAGGTATGGAGCTATGGAGCCCTGGAGCTCTGGAGGTATGGAGCTATGGTGCTATGGAGCTCTGAAGCCATGGAGCTCTGGTGCTATGGAGCTCTGGAGCTCTGGAGGTATGGAGCTCTGGAGGTATGGAGCTATGGAGCCCTGGAGCTCTGGAGGTATGGAGCTATGGTGCTATGGAGCTCTGAAGCCATGGAGCTCTGGTGCTATGGAGCTCTGGAGCTCTGGAGGTATGGAGCTCTGGAGGTATGGAGCTCTGGAGGTATGGAGCTATGGAGCCCTGGAGCTCTGGAGGTATGGAGCTATGGTGCTATGGAGCTCTGAAGCCATGGAGCTCTGGTGCTATGGAGCTCTGGAGGTATGGAGCTCTGGAGGTATGGAGCTCTGGAGGTATGGAGCTATGGAGCCCTGGAGCTCTGGAGGTATGGAGCTATGGTGCTATGGAGCTCTGAAGCCATGGAGCTCTGGTGCTATGGAGCTCTGGAGGTATGGAGCTCTGGAGGTATGGAGCTCTGGAGGTATGGAGCTATGGAGCCCTGGAGCTCTGGAGGTATGGAGCTATGGTGCTATGGAGCTCTGAAGCCATGGAGCTCTGGTGCTATGGAGCTATGGAGCTCTGGTGCTATGGAGCTATGGAGGTATGGAGCCACCAGCCAGCACCCTCCGTGGCTGGATCAATGGAAGTGTTTTAGGTACCAGGCAGCCAAAGGGCCGAGGCCTCACGCTCGACCACGCCGGCGCAGAGTTCCAGCCGCTCGGATAAGCTCTGTCACTCACCCGCCGCGCAGCCACCGGTAACGGGGAAATGTCGCCGCCTGGCGGACACGCCGTTGTAAATGAATGGGCTTTCGCACTTAGTGCAATTTTCGCCAACTCTCTGACTTAGAGCTATGGAAGTATGGAGCTATGGAGCCACCAGCCACCCAGGCTGGAGCTATGGAGCTCTGGAGGTATGGAGCTCAGGTGCTATGGAAGTATGGAGCTATGGAGCTATGGAAGTATGGAGCTATGGAGCTATGGAGCTCTAAAAGTATGGAGCTATGGAGCTCTGGAGGTATGGAGCTATGGAGCCCTGGAGCCCTGGAGCTATGGAGCTCTGGTGCTATGGAGGTATGGAGCTCTGGAGGTATGGAGCTCTGGAGGTATGGAGCTATGGAGCTATGGAGCCCTGGAGCTATGGAGCTATGGAGCCCTGGAGCTATGGAGCTATGGAGCCCTGGAGCTATGGAGCTATGGAGCTCTGGTGCTATGGAGCTATGGAGCTCTGGTGCTATGGAGCTATGGAGCTCTGGTGCTATGGAGCTATGGAGCTCTGGTGCTATGGAGCTATGGAGCTCTGGAAGTATGGAGCTATGGAGCTCTGGAGGTATGGAGCTATGGAGCCCTGGAGCTATGGAGCCCTGGAGCTATGGAAGTATGGAGCTCTGGTGCTATGGAGCTATGGAGCTCTGGTGCTATGGAGCTATGGAGCTCTGGAGCTATGGAGCTCTGGAGGTATGGAGCTATGGAGCTATGGAGCTCTGGAGGTATGGAGCTATGGAGCTATGGAAGTATGGAGCTCTGGTGCTATGGAGCTATGGAGCTCTGGTGCTATGGAGCTATGGAGCTCTGGTGCTATGGAGCTATGGAGCTATGGAGCTCTGGAAGTATGGAGCTCTGGTGCTATGGAGCTATGGAGCTCTGGTGCTATGGAGCTATGGAGCTCTGGTGCTATGGAGCTATGGAGCTCTGGTGCTATGGAGCTCTGGTGCTATGGAGCTCTGGTGCTATGGAGCTATGGAGCTCTGGTGCTATGGAGCTATGGAGCTCTGGAGGTATGGAGCTCTGGAGGTATGGAGCTCTGGAGGTATGGAGCTTTGGAGCCCTGGAGCTCTGGAGGTATGGAGCTATGGTGCTATGGAGCTCTGAAGCCATGGAGCTCTGGTGCTATGGAGCTCTGGAGCTCTGGAGGTATGGAGCTCTGGAGGTATGGAGCTATGGAGCCCTGGAGCTCTGGAGGTATGGAGCTATGGTGCTATGGAGCTCTGAAGCCATGGAGCTCTGGTGCTATGGAGCTCTGGAGCTCTGGAGGTATGGAGCTCTGGAGGTATGGAGCTATGGAGCCCTGGAGCTCTGGAGGTATGGAGCTATGGTGCTATGGAGCTCTGAAGCCATGGAGCTCTGGTGCTATGGAGCTCTGGAGCTCTGGAGGTATGGAGCTCTGGAGGTATGGAGCTCTGGAGGTATGGAGCTATGGAGCCCTGGAGCTCTGGAGGTATGGAGCTATGGTGCTATGGAGCTCTGAAGCCATGGAGCTCTGGTGCTATGGAGCTCTGGAGGTATGGAGCTCTGGAGGTATGGAGCTCTGGAGGTATGGAGCTATGGAGCCCTGGAGCTCTGGAGGTATGGAGCTATGGTGCTATGGAGCTCTGAAGCCATGGAGCTCTGGTGCTATGGAGCTCTGGAGGTATGGAGCTCTGGAGGTATGGAGCTCTGGAGGTATGGAAGTATGGAGCTATGGAGCTATGGAGCTCTGGAAGTATGGAGCTATGGAGCTCTGGAGGTATGGAGCTATGGAGCCCTGGAGCCCTGGAGCTATGGAGCTCTGGTGCTATGGAGGTATGGAGCTCTGGAGGTATGGAGCTCTGGAGGTATGGAGCTATGGAGCTATGGAGCCCTGGAGCTATGGAGCTATGGAGCCCTGGAGCTATGGAGCTATGGAGCCCTGGAGCTATGGAGCTATGGAGCTCTGGTGCTATGGAGCTATGGAGCTCTGGTGCTATGGAGCTATGGAGCTCTGGTGCTATGGAGCTATGGAGCTCTGGTGCTATGGAGCTATGGAGCTCTGGAAGTATGGAGCTATGGAGCTCTGGAGGTATGGAGCTATGGAGCCCTGGAGCTATGGAGCCCTGGAGCTATGGAAGTATGGAGCTCTGGTGCTATGGAGCTATGGAGCTCTGGTGCTATGGAGCTATGGAGCTCTGGAGCTATGGAGCTCTGGAGGTATGGAGCTATGGAGCTATGGAGCTCTGGAGGTATGGAGCTATGGAGCTATGGAAGTATGGAGCTCTGGTGCTATGGAGCTATGGAGCTCTGGTGCTATGGAGCTATGGAGCTCTGGTGCTATGGAGCTATGGAGCTATGGAGCTCTGGAAGTATGGAGCTCTGGTGCTATGGAGCTATGGAGCTCTGGTGCTATGGAGCTATGGAGCTCTGGTGCTATGGAGCTATGGAGCTCTGGTGCTATGGAGCTCTGGTGCTATGGAGCTCTGGTGCTATGGAGCTATGGAGCTCTGGTGCTATGGAGCTATGGAGCTCTGGAGGTATGGAGCTCTGGAGGTATGGAGCTCTGGAGGTATGGAGCTTTGGAGCCCTGGAGCTCTGGAGGTATGGAGCTATGGTGCTATGGAGCTCTGAAGCCATGGAGCTCTGGTGCTATGGAGCTCTGGAGCTCTGGAGGTATGGAGCTCTGGAGGTATGGAGCTCTGGAGGTATGGAGCTCTGGAGGTATGGAAGTATGGAGCTATGGAGCTATGGAGCTCTGGAAGTATGGAGCTATGGAGCTCTGGAGGTATGGAGCTATGGAGCCCTGGAGCCCTGGAGCTATGGAGCTCTGGTGCTATGGAGGTATGGAGCTCTGGAGGTATGGAGCTCTGGAGGTATGGAGCTATGGAGCTATGGAGCCCTGGAGCTATGGAGCTATGGAGCCCTGGAGCTATGGAGCTATGGAGCCCTGGAGCTATGGAGCTATGGAGCTCTGGTGCTATGGAGCTATGGAGCTCTGGTGCTATGGAGCTATGGAGCTCTGGTGCTATGGAGCTATGGAGCTCTGGTGCTATGGAGCTATGGAGCTCTGGAAGTATGGAGCTATGGAGCTCTGGAGGTATGGAGCTATGGAGCCCTGGAGCTATGGAGCCCTGGAGCTATGGAAGTATGGAGCTCTGGTGCTATGGAGCTATGGAGCTCTGGTGCTATGGAGCTATGGAGCTCTGGAGCTATGGAGCTCTGGAGGTATGGAGCTATGGAGCTATGGTGCTATGGAGCTCTGAAGCCATGGAGCTCTGGTGCTATGGAGCTCTGGAGCTCTGGAGGTATGGAGCTCTGGAGGTATGGAGCTATGGAGCCCTGGAGCTCTGGAGGTATGGAGCTATGGTGCTATGGAGCTCTGAAGCCATGGAGCTCTGGTGCTATGGAGCTCTGGAGCTCTGGAGGTATGGAGCTCTGGAGGTATGGAGCTATGGAGCCCTGGAGCTCTGGAGGTATGGAGCTATGGTGCTATGGAGCTCTGAAGCCATGGAGCTCTGGTGCTATGGAGCTCTGGAGCTCTGGAGGTATGGAGCTCTGGAGGTATGGAGCTCTGGAGGTATGGAGCTATGGAGCCCTGGAGCTCTGGAGGTATGGAGCTATGGTGCTATGGAGCTCTGAAGCCATGGAGCTCTGGTGCTATGGAGCTCTGGAGGTATGGAGCTCTGGAGGTATGGAGCTCTGGAGGTATGGAGCTATGGAGCCCTGGAGCTCTGGAGGTATGGAGCTATGGTGCTATGGAGCTCTGAAGCCATGGAGCTCTGGTGCTATGGAGCTCTGGAGGTATGGAGCTCTGGAGGTATGGAGCTCTGGAGGTATGGAAGTATGGAGCTATGGAGCTATGGAGCTCTGGAAGTATGGAGCTATGGAGCTCTGGAGGTATGGAGCTATGGAGCCCTGGAGCCCTGGAGCTATGGAGCTCTGGTGCTATGGAGGTATGGAGCTCTGGAGGTATGGAGCTCTGGAGGTATGGAGCTATGGAGCTATGGAGCCCTGGAGCTATGGAGCTATGGAGCCCTGGAGCTATGGAGCTATGGAGCCCTGGAGCTATGGAGCTATGGAGGTATGGAGCTATGGAGCTATGGAGCTCTGGAGGTATGGAGCTATGGAGCTATGGAAGTATGGAGCTCTGGTGCTATGGAGCTATGGAGCTCTGGTGCTATGGAGCTATGGAGCTCTGGTGCTATGGAGCTATGGAGCTATGGAGCTCTGGAAGTATGGAGCTCTGGTGCTATGGAGCTATGGAGCTCTGGTGCTATGGAGCTATGGAGCTCTGGTGCTATGGAGCTATGGAGCTCTGGAAGTATGGAGCTCTGGTGCTATGGAGCTATGGAGCTCTGGTGCTATGGAGCTATGGAGCTCTGGTGCTATGGAGCTATGGAGCTCTGGTGCTATGGAGCTCTGGTGCTATGGAGCTCTGGTGCTATGGAGCTATGGAGCTCTGGTGCTATGGAGCTATGGAGCTCTGGAGGTATGGAGCTCTGGAGGTATGGAGCTCTGGAGGTATGGAGCTTTGGAGCCCTGGAGCTCTGGAGGTATGGAGCTATGGTGCTATGGAGCTCTGAAGCCATGGAGCTCTGGTGCTATGGAGCTCTGGAGCTCTGGAGGTATGGAGCTCTGGAGGTATGGAGCTATGGAGCCCTGGAGCTCTGGAGGTATGGAGCTATGGTGCTATGGAGCTCTGAAGCCATGGAGCTCTGGTGCTATGGAGCTCTGGAGCTCTGGAGGTATGGAGCTCTGGAGGTATGGAGCTATGGAGCCCTGGAGCTCTGGAGGTATGGAGCTATGGTGCTATGGAGCTCTGAAGCCATGGAGCTCTGGTGCTATGGAGCTCTGGAGCTCTGGAGGTATGGAGCTCTGGAGGTATGGAGCTCTGGAGGTATGGAGCTATGGAGCCCTGGAGCTCTGGAGGTATGGAGCTATGGTGCTATGGAGCTCTGAAGCCATGGAGCTCTGGTGCTATGGAGCTCTGGAGGTATGGAGCTCTGGAGGTATGGAGCTCTGGAGGTATGGAGCTATGGAGCCCTGGAGCTCTGGAGGTATGGAGCTATGGTGCTATGGAGCTCTGAAGCCATGGAGCTCTGGTGCTATGGAGCTCTGGAGGTATGGAGCTCTGGAGGTATGGAGCTCTGGAGGTATGGAAGTATGGAGCTATGGAGCTATGGAGCTCTGGAAGTATGGAGCTATGGAGCTCTGGAGGTATGGAGCTATGGAGCCCTGGAGCCCTGGAGCTATGGAGCTCTGGTGCTATGGAGGTATGGAGCTCTGGAGGTATGGAGCTCTGGAGGTATGGAGCTATGGAGCTATGGAGCCCTGGAGCTATGGAGCTATGGAGCCCTGGAGCTATGGAGCTATGGAGCCCTGGAGCTATGGAGCTATGGAGCTCTGGTGCTATGGAGCTATGGAGCTCTGGTGCTATGGAGCTATGGAGCTCTGGTGCTATGGAGCTATGGAGCTATGGAGCTCTGGAAGTATGGAGCTCTGGTGCTATGGAGCTATGGAGCTCTGGTGCTATGGAGCTATGGAGCTCTGGTGCTATGGAGCTCTGGTGCTATGGAGCTCTGGTGCTATGGAGCTATGGAGCTCTGGTGCTATGGAGCTCTGGAGGTATGGAGCTCTGGAGGTATGGAGCTCTGGAGGTATGGAGCTATGGAGCCCTGGAGCTCTGGAGGTATGGAGCTATTGTGCTATGGAGCTCTGAAGCCATGGAGCTCTGGTGCTATGGAGCTATGGAGCTCTGGTGCTATGGAGCTATGGAGCTATGGAGCTCTGGAAGTATGGAGCTCTGGTGCTATGGAGCTATGGAGCTCTGGTGCTATGGAGCTATGGAGCTCTGGTGCTATGGAGCTATGGAGCTCTGGTGCTATGGAGCTCTGGTGCTATGGAGCTCTGGTGCTATGGAGCTATGGAGCTCTGGTGCTATGGAGCTATGGAGCTCTGGAGGTATGGAGCTCTGGAGGTATGGAGCTCTGGAGGTATGGAGCTATGGAGCCCTGGAGCTCTGGAGGTATGGAGCTATGGTGCTATGGAGCTCTGAAGCCATGGAGCTCTGGTGCTATGGAGCTCTGGAGCTCTGGAGGTATGGAGCTCTGGAGGTATGGAGCTATGGAGCACTGGAGCTCTGGAGGTATGGAGCTATGGTGCTATGGAGCTCTGAAGCCATGGAGCTCTGGTGCTATGGAGCTCTGGAGCTCTGGAGGTATGGAGCTCTGGAGGTATGGAGCTCTGGAGGTATGGAGCTATGGAGCCCTGGAGCTCTGGAGGTATGGAGCTATGGTGCTATGGAGCTCTGAAGCCATGGAGCTCTGGTGCTATGGAGCTCTGGAGGTATGGAGCTCTGGAGGTATGGAGCTCTGGAGGTATGGAGCTATGGAGCCCTGGAGCTCTGGAGGTATGGAGCTATGGTGCTATGGAGCTCTGAAGCCATGGAGCTCTGGTGCTATGGAGCTCTGGAGCTCTGGAGGTATGGAGCTCTGGAGGTATGGAGCTATGGAGCCCTGGAGCTCTGGAGGTATGGAGCTATGGTGCTATGGAGCTCTGAAGCCATGGAGCTCTGGTGCTATGGAGCTATGGAGCTCTGGTGCTATGGAGCTATGGAGGTATGGAGCCACCAGCCAGCACCCTCCGTGGCTGGATCAATGGAAGTGTTTTAGGTACCAGGCAGCCAAAGGGCCGAGGCCTCACGCTCGACCACGCCGGCGCAGAGTTCCAGCCGCTCGGATAAGCTCTGTCACTCACCCGCCGCGCAGCCACCGGTAACGGGGAAATGTCGCCGCCTGGTGGACACGCCGTTGTAAATGAATGGGCTTTCGCACTTAGTGCAATTTTCGCCAACTCTCTGACTTAGAGCTATGGAAGTATGGAGCTATGGAGCCACCAGCCACCCAGGCTGGAGCTATGGAGCTCTGGAGGTATGGAGCTCAGGTGCTATGGAAGTATGGAGCTATGGAGCTATGGAAGTATGGAGCTATGGAGCTATGGAGCTCTGGAAGTATGGAGCTATGGAGCTCTGGAGGTATGGAGCTATGGAGCCCTGGAGCCCTGGAGCTATGGAGCTCTGGTGCTATGGAGGTATGGAGCTCTGGAGGTATGGAGCTCTGGAGGTATGGAGCTATGGAGCTATGGAGCCCTGGAGCTATGGAGCTATGGAGCCCTGGAGCTATGGAGCTATGGAGCCCTGGAGCTATGGAGCTATGGAGCTCTGGTGCTATGGAGCTATGGAGCTCTGGTGCTATGGAGCTATGGAGCTCTGGTGCTATGGAGCTATGGAGCTCTGGTGCTATGGAGCTATGGAGCTCTGGAAGTATGGAGCTATGGAGCTCTGGAGGTATGGAGCTATGGAGCCCTGGAGCTATGGAGCCCTGGAGCTATGGAAGTATGGAGCTCTGGTGCTATGGAGCTATGGAGCTCTGGTGCTATGGAGCTATGGAGCTCTGGAGCTATGGAGCTCTGGAGGTATGGAGCTATGGAGCTATGGAGCTCTGGAGGTATGGAGCTATGGAGCTATGGAAGTATGGAGCTCTGGTGCTATGGAGCTATGGAGCTCTGGTGCTATGGAGCTATGGAGCTCTGGTGCTATGGAGCTATGGAGCTATGGAGCTCTGGAAGTATGGAGCTCTGGTGCTATGGAGCTATGGAGCTCTGGTGCTATGGAGCTATGGAGCTCTGGTGCTATGGAGCTATGGAGCTCTGGTGCTATGGAGCTCTGGTGCTATGGAGCTCTGGTGCTATGGAGCTATGGAGCTCTGGTGCTATGGAGCTATGGAGCTCTGGAGGTATGGAGCTCTGGAGGTATGGAGCTCTGGAGGTATGGAGCTTTGGAGCCCTGGAGCTCTGGAGGTATGGAGCTATGGTGCTATGGAGCTCTGAAGCCATGGAGCTCTGGTGCTATGGAGCTCTGGAGCTCTGGAGGTATGGAGCTCTGGAGGTATGGAGCTATGGAGCCCTGGAGCTCTGGAGGTATGGAGCTATGGTGCTATGGAGCTCTGAAGCCATGGAGCTCTGGTGCTATGGAGCTCTGGAGCTCTGGAGGTATGGAGCTCTGGAGGTATGGAGCTATGGAGCCCTGGAGCTCTGGAGGTATGGAGCTATGGTGCTATGGAGCTCTGAAGCCATGGAGCTCTGGTGCTATGGAGCTCTGGAGCTCTGGAGGTATGGAGCTCTGGAGGTATGGAGCTCTGGAGGTATGGAGCTATGGAGCCCTGGAGCTCTGGAGGTATGGAGCTATGGTGCTATGGAGCTCTGAAGCCATGGAGCTCTGGTGCTATGGAGCTCTGGAGGTATGGAGCTCTGGAGGTATGGAGCTCTGGAGGTATGGAGCTATGGAGCCCTGGAGCTCTGGAGGTATGGAGCTATGGTGCTATGGAGCTCTGAAGCCATGGAGCTCTGGTGCTATGGAGCTCTGGAGGTATGGAGCTCTGGAGGTATGGAGCTCTGGAGGTATGGAGCTATGGAGCCCTGGAGCTCTGGAGGTATGGAGCTATGGTGCTATGGAGCTCTGAAGCCATGGAGCTCTGGTGCTATGGAGCTCTGGAGGTATGGAGCTCTGGAGGTATGGAGCTCTGGAGGTATGGAGCTATGGAGCCCTGGAGCTCTGGAGGTATGGAGCTATGGTGCTATGGAGCTCTGAAGCCATGGAGCTCTGGTGCTATGGAGCTATGGAGCTCTGGTGCTATGGAGCTATGGAGGTATGGAGCCACCAGCCAGCACCCTCCGTGGCTGGATCAATGGAAGTGTTTTAGGTACCAGGCAGCCAAAGGGCCGAGGCCTCACGCTCGACCACGCCGGCGCAGAGTTCCAGCCGCTCGGATAAGCTCTGTCACTCACCCGCCGCGCAGCCACCGGTAACGGGGAAATGTCGCCGCCTTGTGGACACGCCGTTGTAAATGAATGGGCTTTCGCACTTAGTGCAATTTTCGCCAACTCTCTGACTTAGAGCTATGGAAGTATGGAGCTATGGAGCCACCAGCCACCCAGGCTGGAGCTCTGGAGCTCTGGAGGTATGGAGCTCTGGTGCTATGGAAGTATGGAGCTCTGGTGCTATGGAAGTATGGAGCTATGGAGGTATGGAAGTATGGAGCTATGGAAGTATGGAGCTATGGAGCTCTGGAAGTATGGAGCTATGGAGCTCTGGAGGTATGGAGCCCTGGAGCTATGGAGCCCTGGAGCTATGGAAGTATGGAGCTCTGGTGCTATGGAGCTATGGAGCTCTGGTGCTATGGAGCTATGGAGCTATGGAGCTCTGGAGCTATGGAGCTCTGGAGGTATGGAGCTATGGAGCTATGGAGCTCTGGAGGTATGGAGCTATGGAGCTATGGAAGTATGGAGCTCTGGTGCTATGGAGCTATGGAGCTCTGGTGCTATGGAGCTATGGAGCTCTGGTGCTATGGAGCTATGGAGCTATGGAGCTCTGGAAGTATGGAGCTCTGGTGCTATGGAGCTATGGAGCTCTGGTGCTATGGAGCTATGGAGCTCTGGTGCTATGGAGCTCTGGTGCTATGGAGCTCTGGTGCTATGGAGCTATGGAGCTCTGGTGCTATGGAGCTCTGGAGGTATGGAGCTCTGGAGGTATGGAGCTCTGGAGGTATGGAGCTATGGAGCCCTGGAGCTCTGGAGGTATGGAGCTATTGTGCTATGGAGCTCTGAAGCCATGGAGCTCTGGTGCTATGGAGCTATGGAGCTCTGGTGCTATGGAGCTATGGAGCTATGGAGCTCTGGAAGTATGGAGCTCTGGTGCTATGGAGCTATGGAGCTCTGGTGCTATGGAGCTATGGAGCTCTGGTGCTATGGAGCTATGGAGTTCTGGTGCTATGGAGCTCTGGTGCTATGGAGCTCTGGTGCTATGGAGCTATGGAGCTCTGGTGCTATGGAGCTATGGAGCTCTGGAGGTATGGAGCTCTGGAGGTATGGAGCTCTGGAGGTATGGAGCTATGGAGCCCTGGAGCTCTGGAGGTATGGAGCTATGGTGCTATGGAGCTCTGAAGCCATGGAGCTCTGGTGCTATGGAGCTCTGGAGCTCTGGAGGTATGGAGCTCTGGAGGTATGGAGCTATGGAGCACTGGAGCTCTGGAGGTATGGAGCTATGGTGCTATGGAGCTCTGAAGCCATGGAGCTCTGGTGCTATGGAGCTCTGGAGCTCTGGAGGTATGGAGCTCTGGAGGTATGGAGCTCTGGAGGTATGGAGCTATGGAGCCCTGGAGCTCTGGAGGTATGGAGCTATGGTGCTATGGAGCTCTGAAGCCATGGAGCTCTGGTGCTATGGAGCTCTGGAGGTATGGAGCTCTGGAGGTATGGAGCTCTGGAGGTATGGAGCTATGGAGCCCTGGAGCTCTGGAGGTATGGAGCTATGGTGCTATGGAGCTCTGAAGCCATGGAGCTCTGGTGCTATGGAGCTCTGGAGCTCTGGAGGTATGGAGCTCTGGAGGTATGGAGCTATGGAGCCCTGGAGCTCTGGAGGTATGGAGCTATGGTGCTATGGAGCTCTGAAGCCATGGAGCTCTGGTGCTATGGAGCTCTGGAGCTCTGGAGGTATGGAGCTCTAGAGGTATGGAGCTATGGAGCCCTGGAGCTCTGGAGGTATGGAGCTATGGTGCTATGGAGCTCTGAAGCCATGGAGCTCTGGTGCTATGGAGCTCTGGAGCTCTGGAGGTATGGAGCTCTGGAGGTATGGAGCTCTGGAGGTATGGAGCTATGGAGCCCTGGAGCTCTGGAGGTATGGAGCTATGGTGCTATGGAGCTCTGAAGCCATGGAGCTCTGGTGCTATGGAGCTCTGGAGGTATGGAGCTCTGGAGGTATGGAGCTCTGGAGGTATGGAGCTATGGAGCCCTGGAGCTCTGGAGGTATGGAGCTATGGTGCTATGGAGCTCTGAAGCCATGGAGCTCTGGTGCTATGGAGCTCTGGAGGTATGGAGCTCTGGAGGTATGGAGCTCTGGAGGTATGGAGCTATGGAGCCCTGGAGCTCTGGAGGTATGGAGCTATGGTGCTATGGAGCTCTGAAGCCATGGAGCTCTGGTGCTATGGAGCTCTGGAGGTATGGAGCTCTGGAGGTATGGAGCTCTGGAGGTATGGAGCTATGGAGCCCTGGAGCTCTGGAGGTATGGAGCTATGGTGCTATGGAGCTCTGAAGCCATGGAGCTCTGGTGCTATGGAGCTATGGAGCTCTGGTGCTATGGAGCTATGGAGGTATGGAGCCACCAGCCAGCACCCTCCGTGGCTGGATCAATGGAAGTGTTTTAGGTACCAGGCAGCCAAAGGGCCGAGGCCTCACGCTCGACCACGCCGGCGCAGAGTTCCAGCCGCTCGGATAAGCTCTGTCACTCACCCGCCGCGCAGCCACCGGTAACGGGGAAATGTCGCCGCCTGGCGGACACGCCGTTGTAAATGAATGGGCTTTCGCACTTAGTGCAATTTTCGCCAACTCTCTGACTTAGAGCTATGGAAGTATGGAGCTATGGAGCCACCAGCCACCCAGGCTGGAGCTATGGAGCTCTGGAGGTATGGAGCTCAGGTGCTATGGAAGTATGGAGCTATGGAGCTATGGAAGTATGGAGCTATGGAGCTATGGAGCTCTGGAAGTATGGAGCTATGGAGCTCTGGAGGTATGGAGCTATGGAGCCCTGGAGCCCTGGAGCTATGGAGCTCTGGTGCTATGGAGGTATGGAGCTCTGGAGGTATGGAGCTCTGGAGGTATGGAGCTATGGAGCTATGGAGCCCTGGAGCTATGGAGCTATGGAGCCCTGGAGCTATGGAGCTATGGAGCCCTGGAGCTATGGAGCTATGGAGCTCTGGTGCTATGGAGCTATGGAGCTCTGGTGCTATGGAGCTATGGAGCTCTGGTGCTATGGAGCTATGGAGCTCTGGTGCTATGGAGCTATGGAGCTCTGGAAGTATGGAGCTATGGAGCTCTGGAGGTATGGAGCTATGGAGCCCTGGAGCTATGGAGCCCTGGAGCTATGGAAGTATGGAGCTCTGGTGCTATGGAGCTATGGAGCTCTGGTGCTATGGAGCTATGGAGCTCTGGAGCTATGGAGCTCTGGAGGTATGGAGCTATGGAGCTATGGAGCTCTGGAGGTATGGAGCTATGGAGCTATGGAAGTATGGAGCTCTGGTGCTATGGAGCTATGGAGCTCTGGTGCTATGGAGCTATGGAGCTCTGGTGCTATGGAGCTATGGAGCTATGGAGCTCTGGAAGTATGGAGCTCTGGTGCTATGGAGCTATGGAGCTCTGGTGCTATGGAGCTATGGAGCTCTGGTGCTATGGAGCTATGGAGCTCTGGTGCTATGGAGCTCTGGTGCTATGGAGCTCTGGTGCTATGGAGCTATGGAGCTCTGGTGCTATGGAGCTATGGAGCTCTGGAGGTATGGAGCTCTGGAGGTATGGAGCTCTGGAGGTATGGAGCTTTGGAGCCCTGGAGCTCTGGAGGTATGGAGCTATGGTGCTATGGAGCTCTGAAGCCATGGAGCTCTGGTGCTATGGAGCTCTGGAGCTCTGGAGGTATGGAGCTCTGGAGGTATGGAGCTATGGAGCCCTGGAGCTCTGGAGGTATGGAGCTATGGTGCTATGGAGCTCTGAAGCCATGGAGCTCTGGTGCTATGGAGCTCTGGAGCTCTGGAGGTATGGAGCTCTGGAGGTATGGAGCTCTGGAGGTATGGAGCTATGGAGCCCTGGAGCTCTGGAGGTATGGAGCTATGGTGCTATGGAGCTCTGAAGCCATGGAGCTCTGGTGCTATGGAGCTCTGGAGGTATGGAGCTCTGGAAGTATGGAGCTCTGGAGGTATGGAGCTATGGAGCCCTGGAGCTCTGGAGGTATGGAGCTATGGTGCTATGGAGCTCTGAAGCCATGGAGCTCTGGTGCTATGGAGCTCTGGAGGTATGGAGCTCTGGAGGTATGGAGCTCTGGAGGTATGGAGCTATGGAGCCCTGGAGCTCTGGAGGTATGGAGCTATGGTGCTATGGAGCTCTGAAGCCATGGAGCTCTGGTGCTATGGAGCTCTGGAGGTATGGAGCTCTGGAGGTATGGAGCTCTGGAGGTATGGAGCTATGGAGCCCTGGAGCTCTGGAGGTATGGAGCTATGGTGCTATGGAGCTCTGAAGCCATGGAGCTCTGGTGCTATGGAGCTATGGAGCTCTGGTGCTATGGAGCTATGGAGGTATGGAGCCACCAGCCAGCACCCTCCGTGGCTGGATCAATGGAAGTGTTTTAGGTACCAGGCAGCCAAAGGGCCGAGGCCTCACGCTCGACCACGCCGGCGCAGAGTTCCAGCCGCTCGGATAAGCTCTGTCACTCACCCGCCGCGCAGCCACCGGTAACGGGGAAATGTCGCCGCCTTGTGGACACGCCGTTGTAAATGAATGGGCTTTCGCACTTAGTGCAATTTTCGCCAACTCTCTGACTTAGAGCTATGGAAGTATGGAGCTATGGAGCCACCAGCCACCCAGGCTGGAGCTCTGGAGCTCTGGAGGTATGGAGCTCTGGTGCTATGGAAGTATGGAGCTCTGGTGCTATGGAAGTATGGAGCTATGGAGGTATGGAAGTATGGAGCTATGGAAGTATGGAGCTATGGAGCTCTGGAAGTATGGAGCTATGGAGCTCTGGAGGTATGGAGCCCTGGAGCTATGGAGCCCTGGAGCTATGGAAGTATGGAGCTCTGGTGCTATGGAGCTATGGAGCTCTGGTGCTATGGAGCTATGGAGCTATGGAGCTCTGGAGCTATGGAGCTCTGGAGGTATGGAGCTATGGAGCTATGGAGCTCTGGAGGTATGGAGCTATGGAGCTATGGAAGTATGGAGCTCTGGTGCTATGGAGCTATGGAGCTCTGGTGCTATGGAGCTATGGAGCTCTGGTGCTATGGAGCTATGGAGCTATGGAGCTCTGGAAGTATGGAGCTCTGGTGCTATGGAGCTATGGAGCTCTGGTGCTATGGAGCTATGGAGCTCTGGTGCTATGGAGCTCTGGTGCTATGGAGCTCTGGTGCTATGGAGCTATGGAGCTCTGGTGCTATGGAGCTCTGGAGGTATGGAGCTCTGGAGGTATGGAGCTCTGGAGGTATGGAGCTATGGAGCCCTGGAGCTCTGGAGGTATGGAGCTATTGTGCTATGGAGCTCTGAAGCCATGGAGCTCTGGTGCTATGGAGCTATGGAGCTCTGGTGCTATGGAGCTATGGAGCTATGGAGCTCTGGAAGTATGGAGCTCTGGTGCTATGGAGCTATGGAGCTCTGGTGCTATGGAGCTATGGAGCTCTGGTGCTATGGAGCTATGGAGCTCTGGTGCTATGGAGCTCTGGTGCTATGGAGCTCTGGTGCTATGGAGCTATGGAGCTCTGGTGCTATGGAGCTATGGAGCTCTGGAGGTATGGAGCTCTGGAGGTATGGAGCTCTGGAGGTATGGAGCTATGGAGCCCTGGAGCTCTGGAGGTATGGAGCTATGGTGCTATGGAGCTCTGAAGCCATGGAGCTCTGGTGCTATGGAGCTCTGGAGCTCTGGAGGTATGGAGCTCTGGAGGTATGGAGCTATGGAGCACTGGAGCTCTGGAGGTATGGAGCTATGGTGCTATGGAGCTCTGAAGCCATGGAGCTCTGGTGCTATGGAGCTCTGGAGCTCTGGAGGTATGGAGCTCTGGAGGTATGGAGCTCTGGAGGTATGGAGCTATGGAGCCCTGGAGCTCTGGAGGTATGGAGCTATGGTGCTATGGAGCTCTGAAGCCATGGAGCTCTGGTGCTATGGAGCTCTGGAGGTATGGAGCTCTGGAGGTATGGAGCTCTGGAGGTATGGAGCTATGGAGCCCTGGAGCTCTGGAGGTATGGAGCTATGGTGCTATGGAGCTCTGAAGCCATGGAGCTCTGGTGCTATGGAGCTCTGGAGCTCTGGAGGTATGGAGCTCTGGAGGTATGGAGCTATGGAGCCCTGGAGCTCTGGAGGTATGGAGCTATGGTGCTATGGAGCTCTGAAGCCATGGAGCTCTGGTGCTATGGAGCTATGGAGCTCTGGTGCTATGGAGCTATGGAGGTATGGAGCCACCAGCCAGCACCCTCCGTGGCTGGATCAATGGAAGTGTTTTAGGTACCAGGCAGCCAAAGGGCCGAGGCCTCACGCTCGACCACGCCGGCGCAGAGTTCCAGCCGCTCGGATAAGCTCTGTCACTCACCCGCCGCGCAGCCACCGGTAACGGGGAAATGTCGCCGCCTGGTGGACACGCCGTTGTAAATGAATGGGCTTTCGCACTTAGTGCAATTTTCGCCAACTCTCTGACTTAGAGCTATGGAAGTATGGAGCTATGGAGCCACCAGCCACCCAGGCTGGAGCTATGGAGCTCTGGAGGTATGGAGCTCAGGTGCTATGGAAGTATGGAGCTATGGAGCTATGGAAGTATGGAGCTATGGAGCTATGGAGCTCTGGAAGTATGGAGCTATGGAGCTCTGGAGGTATGGAGCTATGGAGCCCTGGAGCCCTGGAGCTATGGAGCTCTGGTGCTATGGAGGTATGGAGCTCTGGAGGTATGGAGCTCTGGAGGTATGGAGCTATGGAGCTATGGAGCCCTGGAGCTATGGAGCTATGGAGCCCTGGAGCTATGGAGCTATGGAGCCCTGGAGCTATGGAGCTATGGAGCTCTGGTGCTATGGAGCTATGGAGCTCTGGTGCTATGGAGCTATGGAGCTCTGGTGCTATGGAGCTATGGAGCTCTGGTGCTATGGAGCTATGGAGCTCTGGAAGTATGGAGCTATGGAGCTCTGGAGGTATGGAGCTATGGAGCCCTGGAGCTATGGAGCCCTGGAGCTATGGAAGTATGGAGCTCTGGTGCTATGGAGCTATGGAGCTCTGGTGCTATGGAGCTATGGAGCTCTGGAGCTATGGAGCTCTGGAGGTATGGAGCTATGGAGCTATGGAGCTCTGGAGGTATGGAGCTATGGAGCTATGGAAGTATGGAGCTCTGGTGCTATGGAGCTATGGAGCTCTGGTGCTATGGAGCTATGGAGCTCTGGTGCTATGGAGCTATGGAGCTATGGAGCTCTGGAAGTATGGAGCTCTGGTGCTATGGAGCTATGGAGCTCTGGTGCTATGGAGCTATGGAGCTCTGGTGCTATGGAGCTATGGAGCTCTGGTGCTATGGAGCTCTGGTGCTATGGAGCTCTGGTGCTATGGAGCTATGGAGCTCTGGTGCTATGGAGCTATGGAGCTCTGGAGGTATGGAGCTCTGGAGGTATGGAGCTTTGGAGCCCTGGAGCTCTGGAGGTATGGAGCTATGGTGCTATGGAGCTCTGAAGCCATGGAGCTCTGGTGCTATGGAGCTCTGGAGCTCTGGAGGTATGGAGCTCTGGAGGTATGGAGCTATGGAGCCCTGGAGCTCTGGAGGTATGGAGCTATGGTGCTATGGAGCTCTGAAGCCATGGAGCTCTGGTGCTATGGAGCTCTGGAGCTCTGGAGGTATGGAGCTCTGGAGGTATGGAGCTATGGAGCCCTGGAGCTCTGGAGGTATGGAGCTATGGTGCTATGGAGCTCTGAAGCCATGGAGCTCTGGTGCTATGGAGCTCTGGAGCTCTGGAGGTATGGAGCTCTGGAGGTATGGAGCTCTGGAGGTATGGAGCTATGGAGCCCTGGAGCTCTGGAGGTATGGAGCTATGGTGCTATGGAGCTCTGAAGCCATGGAGCTCTGGTGCTATGGAGCTCTGGTGCTATGGAGCTATGGAGCTCTGGTGCTATGGAGCTATGGAGCTCTGGTGCTATGGAGCTATGGAGCTCTGGTGCTATGGAGCTCTGGTGCTATGGAGCTCTGGTGCTATGGAGCTATGGAGCTCTGGTGCTATGGAGCTATGGAGCTCTGGAGGTATGGAGCTCTGGAGGTATGGAGCTCTGGAGGTATGGAGCTATGGAGCCCTGGAGCTCTGGAGGTATGGAGCTATGGTGCTATGGAGCTCTGAAGCCATGGAGCTCTGGTGCTATGGAGCTCTGGAGCTCTGGAGGTATGGAGCTCTGGAGGTATGGAGCTATGGAGCCCTGGAGCTCTGGAGGTATGGAGCTATGGTGCTATGGAGCTCTGAAGCCATGGAGCTCTGGTGCTATGGAGCTCTGGAGCTCTGGAGGTATGGAGCTCTGGAGGTATGGAGCTCTGGAGGTATGGAGCTATGGAGCCCTGGAGCTCTGGAGGTATGGAGCTATGGTGCTATGGAGCTCTGAAGCCATGGAGCTCTGGTGCTATGGAGCTCTGGAGGTATGGAGCTCTGGAGGTATGGAGCTCTGGAGGTATGGAGCTATGGAGCCCTGGAGCTCTGGAGGTATGGAGCTATGGTGCTATGGAGCTCTGAAGCCATGGAGCTCTGGTGCTATGGAGCTCTGGAGCTCTGGAGGTATGGAGCTCTGGAGGTATGGAGCTATGGAGCCCTGGAGCTCTGGAGGTATGGAGCTATGGTGCTATGGAGCTCTGAAGCCATGGAGCTCTGGTGCTATGGAGCTATGGAGCTCTGGTGCTATGGAGCTATGGAGGTATGGAGCCACCAGCCAGCACCCTCCGTGGCTGGATCAATGGAAGTGTTTTAGGTACCAGGCAGCCAAAGGGCCGAGGCCTCACGCTCGGCCACGCCGGCGCAGAGTTCCAGCCGCTCGGATAAGCTCTGTCACTCACCCGCCGCGCAGCCACCGGTAACGGGGAAATGTCGCCGCCTGGCGGACACGCCGTTGTAAATGAATGGGCTTTCGCACTTAGTGCAATTTTCGCCAACTCTCTGACTTAGAGCTATGGAAGTATGGAGCTATGGAGCCACCAGCCACCCAGGCTGGAGCTATGGAGCTCTGGAGGTATGGAGCTCAGGTGCTATGGAAGTATGGAGCTATGGAGCTATGGAAGTATGGAGCTATGGAGCTATGGAGCTCTGGAAGTATGGAGCTATGGAGCTCTGGAGGTATGGAGCTATGGAGCCCTGGAGCCCTGGAGCTATGGAGCTCTGGTGCTATGGAGGTATGGAGCTCTGGAGGTATGGAGCTCTGGAGGTATGGAGCTATGGAGCTATGGAGCCCTGGAGCTATGGAGCTATGGAGCCCTGGAGCTATGGAGCTATGGAGCCCTGGAGCTATGGAGCTATGGAGCTCTGGTGCTATGGAGCTATGGAGCTCTGGTGCTATGGAGCTATGGAGCTCTGGTGCTATGGAGCTATGGAGCTCTGGTGCTATGGAGCTATGGAGCTCTGGAAGTATGGTGCTATGGAGCTCTGGAGGTATGGAGCTATGGAGCCCTGGAGCTATGGAGCCCTGGAGCTATGGAAGTATGGAGCTCTGGTGCTATGGAGCTATGGAGCTCTGGTGCTATGGAGCTATGGAGCTCTGGAGCTATGGAGCTCTGGAGGTATGGAGCTATGGAGCTATGGAGCTCTGGAGGTATGGAGCTATGGAGCTATGGAAGTATGGAGCTCTGGTGCTATGGAGCTATGGAGCTCTGGTGCTATGGAGCTATGGAGCTCTGGTGCTATGGAGCTATGGAGCTATGGAGCTCTGGAAGTATGGAGCTCTGGTGCTATGGAGCTATGGAGCTCTGGTGCTATGGAGCTATGGAGCTCTGGTGCTATGGAGCTATGGAGCTCTGGTGCTATGGAGCTCTGGTGCTATGGAGCTCTGGTGCTATGGAGCTATGGAGCTCTGGTGCTATGGAGCTATGGAGCTCTGGAGGTATGGAGCTCTGGAGGTATGGAGCTCTGGAGGTATGGAGCTTTGGAGCCCTGGAGCTCTGGAGGTATGGAGCTATGGTGCTATGGAGCTCTGAAGCCATGGAGCTCTGGTGCTATGGAGCTCTGGAGCTCTGGAGGTATGGAGCTCTGGAGGTATGGAGCTATGGAGCCCTGGAGCTCTGGAGGTATGGAGCTATGGTGCTATGGAGCTCTGAAGCCATGGAGCTCTGGTGCTATGGAGCTCTGGAGCTCTGGAGGTATGGAGCTCTGGAGGTATGGAGCTATGGAGCCCTGGAGCTCTGGAGGTATGGAGCTATGGTGCTATGGAGCTCTGAAGCCATGGAGCTCTGGTGCTATGGAGCTCTGGAGCTCTGGAGGTATGGAGCTCTGGAGGTATGGAGCTCTGGAGGTATGGAGCTATGGAGCCCTGGAGCTCTGGAGGTATGGAGCTATGGTGCTATGGAGCTCTGAAGCCATGGAGCTCTGGTGCTATGGAGCTCTGGAGGTATGGAGCTCTGGAGGTATGGAGCTCTGGAGGTATGGAGCTATGGAGCCCTGGAGCTCTGGAGGTATGGAGCTATGGTGCTATGGAGCTCTGAAGCCATGGAGCTCTGGTGCTATGGAGCTCTGGAGGTATGGAGCTCTGGAGGTATGGAGCTCTGGAGGTATGGAGCTATGGAGCCCTGGAGCTCTGGAGGTATGGAGCTATGGTGCTATGGAGCTCTGAAGCCATGGAGCTCTGGTGCTATGGAGCTCTGGAGGTATGGAGCTCTGGAGGTATGGAGCTCTGGAGGTATGGAGCTATGGAGCCCTGGAGCTCTGGAGGTATGGAGCTATGGTGCTATGGAGCTCTGAAGCCATGGAGCTCTGGTGCTATGGAGCTATGGAGCTCTGGTGCTATGGAGCTATGGAGGTATGGAGCCACCAGCCAGCACCCTCCGTGGCTGGATCAATGGAAGTGTTTTAGGTACCAGGCAGCCAAAGGGCCGAGGCCTCACGCTCGACCACGCCGGCGCAGAGTTCCAGCCGCTCGGATAAGCTCTGTCACTCACCCGCCGCGCAGCCACCGGTAACGGGGAAATGTCGCCGCCTGGCGGACACGCCGTTGTAAATGAATGGGCTTTCGCACTTAGTGCAATTTTCGCCAACTCTCTGACTTAGAGCTATGGAAGTATGGAGCTATGGAGCCACCAGCCACCCAGGCTGGAGCTATGGAGCTCTGGAGGTATGGAGCTCAGGTGCTATGGAAGTATGGAGCTATGGAGCTATGGAAGTATGGAGCTATGGAGCTATGGAGCTCTGGAAGTATGGAGCTATGGAGCTCTGGAGGTATGGAGCTATGGAGCCCTGGAGCCCTGGAGCTATGGAGCTCTGGTGCTATGGAGGTATGGAGCTCTGGAGGTATGGAGCTCTGGAGGTATGGAGCTATGGAGCTATGGAGCCCTGGAGCTATGGAGCTATGGAGCCCTGGAGCTATGGAGCTATGGAGCCCTGGAGCTATGGAGCTATGGAGCTCTGGTGCTATGGAGCTATGGAGCTCTGGTGCTATGGAGCTATGGAGCTCTGGTGCTATGGAGCTATGGAGCTCTGGTGCTATGGAGCTATGGAGCTCTGGAAGTATGGAGCTATGGAGCTCTGGAGGTATGGAGCTATGGAGCCCTGGAGCTATGGAGCCCTGGAGCTATGGAAGTATGGAGCTCTGGTGCTATGGAGCTATGGAGCTCTGGTGCTATGGAGCTATGGAGCTCTGGAGCTATGGAGCTCTGGAGGTATGGAGCTATGGAGCTATGGAGCTCTGGAGGTATGGAGCTATGGAGCTATGGAAGTATGGAGCTCTGGTGCTATGGAGCTATGGAGCTCTGGTGCTATGGAGCTATGGAGCTCTGGTGCTATGGAGCTATGGAGCTATGGAGCTCTGGAAGTATGGAGCTCTGGTGCTATGGAGCTATGGAGCTCTGGTGCTATGGAGCTATGGAGCTCTGGTGCTATGGAGCTATGGAGCTCTGGTGCTATGGAGCTCTGGTGCTATGGAGCTCTGGTGCTATGGAGCTATGGAGCTCTGGTGCTATGGAGCTATGGAGCTCTGGAGGTATGGAGCTCTGGAGGTATGGAGCTCTGGAGGTATGGAGCTTTGGAGCCCTGGAGCTCTGGAGGTATGGAGCTATGGTGCTATGGAGCTCTGAAGCCATGGAGCTCTGGTGCTATGGAGCTCTGGAGCTCTGGAGGTATGGAGCTCTGGAGGTATGGAGCTATGGAGCCCTGGAGCTCTGGAGGTATGGAGCTATGGTGCTATGGAGCTCTGAAGCCATGGAGCTCTGGTGCTATGGAGCTCTGGAGCTCTGGAGGTATGGAGCTCTGGAGGTATGGAGCTATGGAGCCCTGGAGCTCTGGAGGTATGGAGCTATGGTGCTATGGAGCTCTGAAGCCATGGAGCTCTGGTGCTATGGAGCTCTGGAGCTCTGGAGGTATGGAGCTCTGGAGGTATGGAGCTCTGGAGGTATGGAGCTATGGAGCCCTGGAGCTCTGGAGGTATGGAGCTATGGTGCTATGGAGCTCTGAAGCCATGGAGCTCTGGTGCTATGGAGCTCTGGAGGTATGGAGCTCTGGAGGTATGGAGCTCTGGAGGTATGGAGCTATGGAGCCCTGGAGCTCTGGAGGTATGGAGCTATGGTGCTATGGAGCTCTGAAGCCATGGAGCTCTGGTGCTATGGAGCTATGGAGCTCTGGTGCTATGGAGCTATGGAGGTATGGAGCCACCAGCCAGCACCCTCCGTGGCTGGATCAATGGAAGTGTTTTAGGTACCAGGCAGCCAAAGGGCCGAGGCCTCACGCTCGACCACGCCGGCGCAGAGTTCCAGCCGCTCGGATAAGCTCTGTCACTCACCCGCCGCGCAGCCACCGGTAACGGGGAAATGTCGCCGCCTTGTGGACACGCCGTTGTAAATGAATGGGCTTTCGCACTTAGTGCAATTTTCGCCAACTGTCTGACTTAGAGCTATGGAAGTATGGAGCTATGGAGCCACCAGCCACCCAGGCTGGAGCTCTGGAGCTCTGGAGGTATGGAGCTCTGGTGCTATGGAAGTATGGAGCTCTGGTGCTATGGAAGTATGGAGCTATGGAGGTATGGAAGTATGGAGCTATGGAAGTATGGAGCTATGGAGCTCTGGAAGTATGGAGCTATGGAGCTCTGGAGGTATGGAGCCCTGGAGCTATGGAGCCCTGGAGCTATGGAAGTATGGAGCTCTGGTGCTATGGAGCTATGGAGCTCTGGTGCTATGGAGCTATGGAGCTATGGAGCTCTGGAGCTATGGAGCTCTGGAGGTATGGAGCTATGGAGCTATGGAGCTCTGGAGGTATGGAGCTATGGAGCTATGGAAGTATGGAGCTCTGGTGCTATGGAGCTATGGAGCTCTGGTGCTATGGAGCTATGGAGCTCTGGTGCTATGGAGCTATGGAGCTATGGAGCTCTGGAAGTATGGAGCTCTGGTGCTATGGAGCTATGGAGCTCTGGTGCTATGGAGCTATGGAGCTCTGGTGCTATGGAGCTCTGGTGCTATGGAGCTCTGGTGCTATGGAGCTATGGAGCTCTGGTGCTATGGAGCTATGGAGCTCTGGAGGTATGGAGCTCTGGAGGTATGGAGCTCTGGAGGTATGGAGCTATGGAGCCCTGGAGCTCTGGAGGTATGGAGCTATGGTGCTATGGAGCTCTGAAGCCATGGAGCTCTGGTGCTATGGAGCTCTGGAGCTCTGGAGGTATGGAGCTCTGGAGGTATGGTGCTATGGAGCCCTGGAGCTCTGGAGGTATGGAGCTATGGAGCTCTGAAGCCATGGAGCTCTGGTGCTATGGAGCTCTGGAGCTCTGGAGGTATGGAGCTCTGGAGGTATGGAGCTCTGGAGGTATGGAGCTATGGAGCCCTGGAGCTCTGGAGGTATGGAGCTATGGTGCTATGGAGCTCTGAAGCCATGGAGCTCTGGTGCTATGGAGCTCTGGAGGTATGGAGCTCTGGAGGTATGGAGCTCTGGAGGTATGGAGCTATGGAGCCCTGGAGCTCTGGAGGTATGGAGCTATGGTGCTATGGAGCTCTGAAGCCATGGAGCTCTGGTGCTATGGAGCTATGGAGCTCTGGTGCTATGGAGCTATGGAGGTATGGAGCCACCAGCCAGCACCCTCCGTGGCTGGATCAATGGAAGTGTTTTAGGTACCAGGCAGCCAAAGGGCCGAGGCCTCACGCTCGACCACGCCGGCGCAGAGTTCCAGCCGCTCGGATAAGCTCTGTCACTCACCCGCCGCGCAGCCACCGGTAACGGGGAAATGTCGCCGCCTTGTGGACACGCCGTTGTAAATGAATGGGCTTTCGCACTTAGTGCAATTTTCGCCAACTCTCTGACTTAGAGCTATGGAAGTATGGAGCTATGGAGCCACCAGCCACCCAGGCTGGAGCTCTGGAGCTCTGGAGGTATGGAGCTCTGGTGCTATGGAAGTATGGAGCTCTGGTGCTATGGAAGTATGGAGCTATGGAGGTATGGAAGTATGGAGCTATGGAAGTATGGAGCTATGGAGCTCTGGAAGTATGGAGCTATGGAGCTCTGGAGGTATGGAGCCCTGGAGCTATGGAGCCCTGGAGCTATGGAAGTATGGAGCTCTGGTGCTATGGAGCTATGGAGCTCTGGTGCTATGGAGCTATGGAGCTATGGAGCTCTGGAGCTATGGAGCTCTGGAGGTATGCAGCTATGGAGCTATGGAGCTCTGGAGGTATGGAGCTATGGAGCTATGGAAGTATGGAGCTCTGGTGCTATGGAGCTATGGAGCTCTGGTGCTATGGAGCTATGGAGCTCTGGTGCTATGGAGCTATGGAGCTATGGAGCTCTGGAAGTATGGAGCTCTGGTGCTATGGAGCTATGGAGCTCTGGTGCTATGGAGCTATGGAGCTCTGGTGCTATGGAGCTATGGAGCTCTGGTGCTATGGAGCTCTGGTGCTATGGAGCTCTGGTGCTATGGAGCTATGGAGCTCTGGTGCTATGGAGCTATGGAGCTCTGGAGGTATGGAGCTCTGGAGGTATGGAGCTCTGGAGGTATGGAGCTATGGAGCCCTGGAGCTCTGGAGGTATGGAGCTATGGTGCTATGGAGCTCTGAAGCCATGGAGCTCTGGTGCTATGGAGCTCTGGAGCTCTGGAGGTATGGAGCTCTGGAGGTATGGAGCTATGGAGCCCTGGAGCTCTGGAGGTATGGAGCTATGGAGCTCTGAAGCCATGGAGCTCTGGTGCTATGGAGCTCTGGAGCTCTGGAGGTATGGAGCTCTGGAGGTATGGAGCTCTGGAGGTATGGAGCTATGGAGCCCTGGAGCTCTGGAGGTATGGAGCTATGGTGCTATGGAGCTCTGAAGCCATGGAGCTCTGGTGCTATGGAGCTCTGGAGGTATGGAGCTCTGGAGGTATGGAGCTCTGGAGGTATGGAGCTATGGAGCCCTGGAGCTCTGGAGGTATGGAGCTATGGTGCTATGGAGCTCTGAAGCCATGGAGCTCTGGTGCTATGGAGCTCTGGAGGTATGGAGCTCTGGAGGTATGGAGCTCTGGAGGTATGGAGCTATGGAGCCCTGGAGCTCTGGAGGTATGGAGCTATGGTGCTATGGAGCTCTGAAGCCATGGAGCTCTGGTGCTATGGAGCTATGGAGCTCTGGTGCTATGGAGCTATGGAGGTATGGAGCCACCAGCCAGCACCCTCCGTGGCTGGATCAATGGAAGTGTTTTAGGTACCAGGCAGCCAAAGGGCCGAGGCCTCACGCTCGACCACGCCGGCGCAGAGTTCCAGCCGCTCGGATAAGCTCTGTCACTCACCCGCCGCGCAGCCACCGGTAACGGGGAAATGTCGCCGCCTGGCGGACACGCCGTTGTAAATGAATGGGCTTTCGCACTTAGTGCAATTTTCGCCAACTCTCTGACTTAGAGCTATGGAAGTATGGAGCTATGGAGCCACCAGCCACCCAGGCTGGAGCTATGGAGCTCTGGAGGTATGGAGCTCAGGTGCTATGGAAGTATGGAGCTATGGAGCTATGGAAGTATGGAGCTATGGAGCTATGGAGCTCTGGAAGTATGGAGCTATGGAGCTCTGGAGGTATGGAGCTATGGAGCCCTGGAGCCCTGGAGCTATGGAGCTCTGGTGCTATGGAGGTATGGAGCTCTGGAGGTATGGAGCTCTGGAGGTATGGAGCTATGGAGCTATGGAGCCCTGGAGCTATGGAGCTATGGAGCCCTGGAGCTATGGAGCTATGGAGCCCTGGAGCTATGGAGCTATGGAGCTCTGGTGCTATGGAGCTATGGAGCTCTGGTGCTATGGAGCTATGGAGCTCTGGTGCTATGGAGCTATGGAGCTCTGGTGCTATGGAGCTATGGAGCTCTGGAAGTATGGAGCTATGGAGCTCTGGAGGTATGGAGCTATGGAGCCCTGGAGCTATGGAGCCCTGGAGCTATGGAAGTATGGAGCTCTGGTGCTATGGAGCTATGGAGCTCTGGTGCTATGGAGCTATGGAGCTCTGGAGCTATGGAGCTCTGGAGGTATGGAGCTATGGAGCTATGGAGCTCTGGAGGTATGGAGCTATGGAGCTATGGAAGTATGGAGCTCTGGTGCTATGGAGCTATGGAGCTCTGGTGCTATGGAGCTATGGAGCTCTGGTGCTATGGAGCTATGGAGCTATGGAGCTCTGGAAGTATGGAGCTCTGGTGCTATGGAGCTATGGAGCTCTGGTGCTATGGAGCTATGGAGCTCTGGTGCTATGGAGCTATGGAGCTCTGGTGCTATGGAGCTCTGGTGCTATGGAGCTCTGGTGCTATGGAGCTATGGAGCTCTGGTGCTATGGAGCTATGGAGCTCTGGAGGTATGGAGCTCTGGAGGTATGGAGCTCTGGAGGTATGGAGCTTTGGAGCCCTGGAGCTCTGGAGGTATGGAGCTATGGTGCTATGGAGCTCTGAAGCCATGGAGCTCTGGTGCTATGGAGCTCTGGAGCTCTGGAGGTATGGAGCTCTGGAGGTATGGAGCTATGGAGCCCTGGAGCTCTGGAGGTATGGAGCTATGGTGCTATGGAGCTCTGAAGCCATGGAGCTCTGGTGCTATGGAGCTCTGGAGCTCTGGAGGTATGGAGCTCTGGAGGTATGGAGCTATGGAGCCCTGGAGCTCTGGAGGTATGGAGCTATGGTGCTATGGAGCTCTGAAGCCATGGAGCTCTGGTGCTATGGAGCTCTGGAGCTCTGGAGGTATGGAGCTCTGGAGGTATGGAGCTCTGGAGGTATGGAGCTATGGAGCCCTGGAGCTCTGGAGGTATGGAGCTATGGTGCTATGGAGCTCTGAAGCCATGGAGCTCTGGTGCTATGGAGCTCTGGAGGTATGGAGCTCTGGAGGTATGGAGCTCTGGAGGTATGGAGCTATGGAGCCCTGGAGCTCTGGAGGTATGGAGCTATGGTGCTATGGAGCTCTGAAGCCATGGAGCTCTGGTGCTATGGAGCTATGGAGCTCTGGTGCTATGGAGCTATGGAGGTATGGAGCCACCAGCCAGCACCCTCCGTGGCTGGATCAATGGAAGTGTTTTAGGTACCAGGCAGCCAAAGGGCCGAGGCCTCACGCTCGACCACGCCGGCGCAGAGTTCCAGCCGCTCGGATAAGCTCTGTCACTCACCCGCCGCGCAGCCACCGGTAACGGGGAAATGTCGCCGCCTTGTGGACACGCCGTTGTAAATGAATGGGCTTTCGCACTTAGTGCAATTTTCGCCAACTCTCTGACTTAGAGCTATGGAAGTATGGAGCTATGGAGCCACCAGCCACCCAGGCTGGAGCTCTGGAGCTCTGGAGGTATGGAGCTCTGGTGCTATGGAAGTATGGAGCTCTGGTGCTATGGAAGTATGGAGCTATGGAGGTATGGAAGTATGGAGCTATGGAAGTATGGAGCTATGGAGCTCTGGAAGTATGGAGCTATGGAGCTCTGGAGGTATGGAGCCCTGGAGCTATGGAGCCCTGGAGCTATGGAAGTATGGAGCTCTGGTGCTATGGAGCTATGGAGCTCTGGTGCTATGGAGCTATGGAGCTATGGAGCTCTGGAGCTATGGAGCTCTGGAGGTATGGAGCTATGGAGCTATGGAGCTCTGGAGGTATGGAGCTATGGAGCTATGGAAGTATGGAGCTCTGGTGCTATGGAGCTATGGAGCTCTGGTGCTATGGAGCTATGGAGCTCTGGTGCTATGGAGCTATGGAGCTATGGAGCTCTGGAAGTATGGAGCTCTGGTGCTATGGAGCTATGGAGCTCTGGTGCTATGGAGCTATGGAGCTCTGGTGCTATGGAGCTCTGGTGCTATGGAGCTCTGGTGCTATGGAGCTATGGAGCTCTGGTGCTATGGAGCTCTGGAGGTATGGAGCTCTGGAGGTATGGAGCTCTGGAGGTATGGAGCTATGGAGCCCTGGAGCTCTGGAGGTATGGAGCTATGGTGCTATGGAGCTCTGAAGCCATGGAGCTCTGGTGCTATGGAGCTATGGAGCTCTGGTGCTATGGAGCTATGGAGCTATGGAGCTCTGGAAGTATGGAGCTCTGGTGCTATGGAGCTATGGAGCTCTGGTGCTATGGAGCTATGGAGCTCTGGTGCTATGGAGCTATGGAGCTCTGGTGCTATGGAGCTCTGGTGCTATGGAGCTCTGGTGCTATGGAGCTATGGAGCTCTGGTGCTATGGAGCTATGGAGCTCTGGAGGTATGGAGCTCTGGAGGTATGGAGCTCTGGAGGTATGGAGCTATGGAGCCCTGGAGCTCTGGAGGTATGGAGCTATGGTGCTATGGAGCTCTGAAGCCATGGAGCTCTGGTGCTATGGAGCTCTGGAGCTCTGGAGGTATGGAGCTCTGGAGGTATGGTGCTATGGAGCCCTGGAGCTCTGGAGGTATGGAGCTATGGAGCTCTGAAGCCATGGAGCTCTGGTGCTATGGAGCTCTGGAGCTCTGGAGGTATGGAGCTCTGGAGGTATGGAGCTCTGGAGGTATGGAGCTATGGAGCCCTGGAGCTCTGGAGGTATGGAGCTATGGTGCTATGGAGCTCTGAAGCCATGGAGCTCTGGTGCTATGGAGCTCTGGAGGTATGGAGCATTGGAGGTATGGAGCTCTGGAGGTATGGAGCTATGGAGCCCTGGAGCTCTGGAGGTATGGAGCTATGGTGCTATGGAGCTCTGAAGCCATGGAGCTCTGGTGCTATGGAGCTATGGAGCTCTGGTGCTATGGAGCTATGGAGGTATGGAGCCACCAGCCAGCACCCTCCGTGGCTGGATCAATGGAAGTGTTTTAGGTACCAGGCAGCCAAAGGGCCGAGGCCTCACGCTCGACCACGCCGGCGCAGAGTTCCAGCCGCTCGGATAAGCTCTGTCACTCACCCGCCGCGCAGCCACCGGTAACGGGGAAATGTCGCCGCCTTGTGGACACGCCGTTGTAAATGAATGGGCTTTCGCACTTAGTGCAATTTTCGCCAACTCTCTGACTTAGAGCTATGGAAGTATGGAGCTATGGAGCCACCAGCCACCCAGGCTGGAGCTCTGGAGCTCTGGAGGTATGGAGCTCTGGTGCTATGGAAGTATGGAGCTCTGGTGCTATGGAAGTATGGAGCTATGGAGGTATGGAAGTATGGAGCTATGGAAGTATGGAGCTATGGAGCTCTGGAAGTATGGAGCTATGGAGCTCTGGAGGTATGGAGCCCTGGAGCTATGGAGCCCTGGAGCTATGGAAGTATGGAGCTCTGGTGCTATGGAGCTATGGAGCTCTGGTGCTATGGAGCTATGGAGCTATGGAGCTCTGGAGCTATGGAGCTCTGGAGGTATGCAGCTATGGAGCTATGGAGCTCTGGAGGTATGGAGCTATGGAGCTATGGAAGTATGGAGCTCTGGTGCTATGGAGCTATGGAGCTCTGGTGCTATGGAGCTATGGAGCTCTGGTGCTATGGAGCTATGGAGCTATGGAGCTCTGGAAGTATGGAGCTCTGGTGCTATGGAGCTATGGAGCTCTGGTGCTATGGAGCTATGGAGCTCTGGTGCTATGGAGCTATGGAGCTCTGGTGCTATGGAGCTCTGGTGCTATGGAGCTCTGGTGCTATGGAGCTATGGAGCTCTGGTGCTATGGAGCTATGGAGCTCTGGAGGTATGGAGCTCTGGAGGTATGGAGCTCTGGAGGTATGGAGCTATGGAGCCCTGGAGCTCTGGAGGTATGGAGCTATGGTGCTATGGAGCTCTGAAGCCATGGAGCTCTGGTGCTATGGAGCTCTGGAGCTCTGGAGGTATGGAGCTCTGGAGGTATGGAGCTATGGAGCCCTGGAGCTCTGGAGGTATGGAGCTATGGAGCTCTGAAGCCATGGAGCTCTGGTGCTATGGAGCTCTGGAGCTCTGGAGGTATGGAGCTCTGGAGGTATGGAGCTCTGGAGGTATGGAGCTATGGAGCCCTGGAGCTCTGGAGGTATGGAGCTATGGTGCTATGGAGCTCTGAAGCCATGGAGCTCTGGTGCTATGGAGCTCTGGAGGTATGGAGCTCTGGAGGTATGGAGCTCTGGAGGTATGGAGCTATGGAGCCCTGGAGCTCTGGAGGTATGGAGCTATGGTGCTATGGAGCTCTGAAGCCATGGAGCTCTGGTGCTATGGAGCTCTGGAGGTATGGAGCTCTGGAGGTATGGAGCTCTGGAGGTATGGAGCTATGGAGCCCTGGAGCTCTGGAGGTATGGAGCTATGGTGCTATGGAGCTCTGAAGCCATGGAGCTCTGGTGCTATGGAGCTATGGAGCTCTGGTGCTATGGAGCTATGGAGGTATGGAGCCACCAGCCAGCACCCTCCGTGGCTGGATCAATGGAAGTGTTTTAGGTACCAGGCAGCCAAAGGGCCGAGGCCTCACGCTCGACCACGCCGGCGCAGAGTTCCAGCCGCTCGGATAAGCTCTGTCACTCACCCGCCGCGCAGCCACCGGTAACGGGGAAATGTCGCCGCCTGGCGGACACGCCGTTGTAAATGAATGGGCTTTCGCACTTAGTGCAATTTTCGCCAACTCTCTGACTTAGAGCTATGGAAGTATGGAGCTATGGAGCCACCAGCCACCCAGGCTGGAGCTATGGAGCTCTGGAGGTATGGAGCTCAGGTGCTATGGAAGTATGGAGCTATGGAGCTATGGAAGTATGGAGCTATGGAGCTATGGAGCTCTAAAAGTATGGAGCTATGGAGCTCTGGAGGTATGGAGCTATGGAGCCCTGGAGCCCTGGAGCTATGGAGCTCTGGTGCTATGGAGGTATGGAGCTCTGGAGGTATGGAGCTCTGGAGGTATGGAGCTATGGAGCTATGGAGCCCTGGAGCTATGGAGCTATGGAGCCCTGGAGCTATGGAGCTATGGAGCCCTGGAGCTATGGAGCTATGGAGCTCTGGTGCTATGGAGCTATGGAGCTCTGGTGCTATGGAGCTATGGAGCTCTGGTGCTATGGAGCTATGGAGCTCTGGTGCTATGGAGCTATGGAGCTCTGGAAGTATGGAGCTATGGAGCTCTGGAGGTATGGAGCTATGGAGCCCTGGAGCTATGGAGCCCTGGAGCTATGGAAGTATGGAGCTCTGGTGCTATGGAGCTATGGAGCTCTGGTGCTATGGAGCTATGGAGCTCTGGAGCTATGGAGCTCTGGAGGTATGGAGCTATGGAGCTATGGAGCTCTGGAGGTATGGAGCTATGGAGCTATGGAAGTATGGAGCTCTGGTGCTATGGAGCTATGGAGCTCTGGTGCTATGGAGCTATGGAGCTCTGGTGCTATGGAGCTATGGAGCTATGGAGCTCTGGAAGTATGGAGCTCTGGTGCTATGGAGCTATGGAGCTCTGGTGCTATGGAGCTATGGAGCTCTGGTGCTATGGAGCTATGGAGCTCTGGTGCTATGGAGCTCTGGTGCTATGGAGCTCTGGTGCTATGGAGCTATGGAGCTCTGGTGCTATGGAGCTATGGAGCTCTGGAGGTATGGAGCTCTGGAGGTATGGAGCTCTGGAGGTATGGAGCTTTGGAGCCCTGGAGCTCTGGAGGTATGGAGCTATGGTGCTATGGAGCTCTGAAGCCATGGAGCTCTGGTGCTATGGAGCTCTGGAGCTCTGGAGGTATGGAGCTCTGGAGGTATGGAGCTATGGAGCCCTGGAGCTCTGGAGGTATGGAGCTATGGTGCTATGGAGCTCTGAAGCCATGGAGCTCTGGTGCTATGGAGCTCTGGAGCTCTGGAGGTATGGAGCTCTGGAGGTATGGAGCTATGGAGCCCTGGAGCTCTGGAGGTATGGAGCTATGGTGCTATGGAGCTCTGAAGCCATGGAGCTCTGGTGCTATGGAGCTCTGGAGCTCTGGAGGTATGGAGCTCTGGAGGTATGGAGCTCTGGAGGTATGGAGCTATGGAGCCCTGGAGCTCTGGAGGTATGGAGCTATGGTGCTATGGAGCTCTGAAGCCATGGAGCTCTGGTGCTATGGAGCTCTGGAGGTATGGAGCTCTGGAGGTATGGAGCTCTGGAGGTATGGAGCTATGGAGCCCTGGAGCTCTGGAGGTATGGAGCTATGGTGCTATGGAGCTCTGAAGCCATGGAGCTCTGGTGCTATGGAGCTCTGGAGGTATGGAGCTCTGGAGGTATGGAGCTCTGGAGGTATGGAAGTATGGAGCTATGGAGCTATGGAGCTCTGGAAGTATGGAGCTATGGAGCTCTGGAGGTATGGAGCTATGGAGCCCTGGAGCCCTGGAGCTATGGAGCTCTGGTGCTATGGAGGTATGGAGCTCTGGAGGTATGGAGCTCTGGAGGTATGGAGCTATGGAGCTATGGAGCCCTGGAGCTATGGAGCTATGGAGCCCTGGAGCTATGGAGCTATGGAGCCCTGGAGCTATGGAGCTATGGAGCTCTGGTGCTATGGAGCTATGGAGCTCTGGTGCTATGGAGCTATGGAGCTCTGGTGCTATGGAGCTATGGAGCTCTGGTGCTATGGAGCTATGGAGCTCTGGAAGTATGGAGCTATGGAGCTCTGGAGGTATGGAGCTATGGAGCCCTGGAGCTATGGAGCCCTGGAGCTATGGAAGTATGGAGCTCTGGTGCTATGGAGCTATGGAGCTCTGGTGCTATGGAGCTATGGAGCTCTGGAGCTATGGAGCTCTGGAGGTATGGAGCTATGGAGCTATGGAGCTCTGGAGGTATGGAGCTATGGAGCTATGGAAGTATGGAGCTCTGGTGCTATGGAGCTATGGAGCTCTGGTGCTATGGAGCTATGGAGCTCTGGTGCTATGGAGCTATGGAGCTATGGAGCTCTGGAAGTATGGAGCTCTGGTGCTATGGAGCTATGGAGCTCTGGTGCTATGGAGCTATGGAGCTCTGGTGCTATGGAGCTATGGAGCTCTGGTGCTATGGAGCTCTGGTGCTATGGAGCTCTGGTGCTATGGAGCTATGGAGCTCTGGTGCTATGGAGCTATGGAGCTCTGGAGGTATGGAGCTCTGGAGGTATGGAGCTCTGGAGGTATGGAGCTTTGGAGCCCTGGAGCTCTGGAGGTATGGAGCTATGGTGCTATGGAGCTCTGAAGCCATGGAGCTCTGGTGCTATGGAGCTCTGGAGCTCTGGAGGTATGGAGCTCTGGAGGTATGGAGCTCTGGAGGTATGGAGCTCTGGAGGTATGGAAGTATGGAGCTATGGAGCTATGGAGCTCTGGAAGTATGGAGCTATGGAGCTCTGGAGGTATGGAGCTATGGAGCCCTGGAGCCCTGGAGCTATGGAGCTCTGGTGCTATGGAGGTATGGAGCTCTGGAGGTATGGAGCTCTGGAGGTATGGAGCTATGGAGCTATGGAGCCCTGGAGCTATGGAGCTATGGAGCCCTGGAGCTATGGAGCTATGGAGCCCTGGAGCTATGGAGCTATGGAGCTCTGGTGCTATGGAGCTATGGAGCTCTGGTGCTATGGAGCTATGGAGCTCTGGTGCTATGGAGCTATGGAGCTCTGGTGCTATGGAGCTATGGAGCTCTGGAAGTATGGAGCTATGGAGCTCTGGAGGTATGGAGCTATGGAGCCCTGGAGCTATGGAGCCCTGGAGCTATGGAAGTATGGAGCTCTGGTGCTATGGAGCTATGGAGCTCTGGTGCTATGGAGCTATGGAGCTCTGGAGCTATGGAGCTCTGGAGGTATGGAGCTATGGAGCTATGGTGCTATGGAGCTCTGAAGCCATGGAGCTCTGGTGCTATGGAGCTCTGGAGCTCTGGAGGTATGGAGCTCTGGAGGTATGGAGCTATGGAGCCCTGGAGCTCTGGAGGTATGGAGCTATGGTGCTATGGAGCTCTGAAGCCATGGAGCTCTGGTGCTATGGAGCTCTGGAGCTCTGGAGGTATGGAGCTCTGGAGGTATGGAGCTATGGAGCCCTGGAGCTCTGGAGGTATGGAGCTATGGTGCTATGGAGCTCTGAAGCCATGGAGCTCTGGTGCTATGGAGCTCTGGAGCTCTGGAGGTATGGAGCTCTGGAGGTATGGAGCTCTGGAGGTATGGAGCTATGGAGCCCTGGAGCTCTGGAGGTATGGAGCTATGGTGCTATGGAGCTCTGAAGCCATGGAGCTCTGGTGCTATGGAGCTCTGGAGGTATGGAGCTCTGGAGGTATGGAGCTCTGGAGGTATGGAGCTATGGAGCCCTGGAGCTCTGGAGGTATGGAGCTATGGTGCTATGGAGCTCTGAAGCCATGGAGCTCTGGTGCTATGGAGCTCTGGAGGTATGGAGCTCTGGAGGTATGGAGCTCTGGAGGTATGGAAGTATGGAGCTATGGAGCTATGGAGCTCTGGAAGTATGGAGCTATGGAGCTCTGGAGGTATGGAGCTATGGAGCCCTGGAGCCCTGGAGCTATGGAGCTCTGGTGCTATGGAGGTATGGAGCTCTGGAGGTATGGAGCTCTGGAGGTATGGAGCTATGGAGCTATGGAGCCCTGGAGCTATGGAGCTATGGAGCCCTGGAGCTATGGAGCTATGGAGCCCTGGAGCTATGGAGCTATGGAGGTATGGAGCTATGGAGCTATGGAGCTCTGGAGGTATGGAGCTATGGAGCTATGGAAGTATGGAGCTCTGGTGCTATGGAGCTATGGAGCTCTGGTGCTATGGAGCTATGGAGCTCTGGTGCTATGGAGCTATGGAGCTATGGAGCTCTGGAAGTATGGAGCTCTGGTGCTATGGAGCTATGGAGCTCTGGTGCTATGGAGCTATGGAGCTCTGGTGCTATGGAGCTATGGAGCTATGGAGCTCTGGAAGTATGGAGCTCTGGTGCTATGGAGCTATGGAGCTCTGGTGCTATGGAGCTATGGAGCTCTGGTGCTATGGAGCTATGGAGCTCTGGTGCTATGGAGCTCTGGTGCTATGGAGCTCTGGTGCTATGGAGCTATGGAGCTCTGGTGCTATGGAGCTATGGAGCTCTGGAGGTATGGAGCTCTGGAGGTATGGAGCTCTGGAGGTATGGAGCTTTGGAGCCCTGGAGCTCTGGAGGTATGGAGCTATGGTGCTATGGAGCTCTGAAGCCATGGAGCTCTGGTGCTATGGAGCTCTGGAGCTCTGGAGGTATGGAGCTCTGGAGGTATGGAGCTATGGAGCCCTGGAGCTCTGGAGGTATGGAGCTATGGTGCTATGGAGCTCTGAAGCCATGGAGCTCTGGTGCTATGGAGCTCTGGAGCTCTGGAGGTATGGAGCTCTGGAGGTATGGAGCTATGGAGCCCTGGAGCTCTGGAGGTATGGAGCTATGGTGCTATGGAGCTCTGAAGCCATGGAGCTCTGGTGCTATGGAGCTCTGGAGCTCTGGAGGTATGGAGCTCTGGAGGTATGGAGCTCTGGAGGTATGGAGCTATGGAGCCCTGGAGCTCTGGAGGTATGGAGCTATGGTGCTATGGAGCTCTGAAGCCATGGAGCTCTGGTGCTATGGAGCTCTGGAGGTATGGAGCTCTGGAGGTATGGAGCTCTGGAGGTATGGAGCTATGGAGCCCTGGAGCTCTGGAGGTATGGAGCTATGGTGCTATGGAGCTCTGAAGCCATGGAGCTCTGGTGCTATGGAGCTCTGGAGGTATGGAGCTCTGGAGGTATGGAGCTCTGGAGGTATGGAAGTATGGAGCTATGGAGCTATGGAGCTCTGGAAGTATGGAGCTATGGAGCTCTGGAGGTATGGAGCTATGGAGCCCTGGAGCCCTGGAGCTATGGAGCTCTGGTGCTATGGAGGTATGGAGCTCTGGAGGTATGGAGCTCTGGAGGTATGGAGCTATGGAGCTATGGAGCCCTGGAGCTATGGAGCTATGGAGCCCTGGAGCTATGGAGCTATGGAGCCCTGGAGCTATGGAGCTATGGAGCTCTGGTGCTATGGAGCTATGGAGCTCTGGTGCTATGGAGCTATGGAGCTCTGGTGCTATGGAGCTATGGAGCTATGGAGCTCTGGAAGTATGGAGCTCTGGTGCTATGGAGCTATGGAGCTCTGGTGCTATGGAGCTATGGAGCTCTGGTGCTATGGAGCTCTGGTGCTATGGAGCTCTGGTGCTATGGAGCTATGGAGCTCTGGTGCTATGGAGCTCTGGAGGTATGGAGCTCTGGAGGTATGGAGCTCTGGAGGTATGGAGCTATGGAGCCCTGGAGCTCTGGAGGTATGGAGCTATTGTGCTATGGAGCTCTGAAGCCATGGAGCTCTGGTGCTATGGAGCTATGGAGCTCTGGTGCTATGGAGCTATGGAGCTATGGAGCTCTGGAAGTATGGAGCTCTGGTGCTATGGAGCTATGGAGCTCTGGTGCTATGGAGCTATGGAGCTCTGGTGCTATGGAGCTATGGAGCTCTGGTGCTATGGAGCTCTGGTGCTATGGAGCTCTGGTGCTATGGAGCTATGGAGCTCTGGTGCTATGGAGCTATGGAGCTCTGGAGGTATGGAGCTCTGGAGGTATGGAGCTCTGGAGGTATGGAGCTATGGAGCCCTGGAGCTCTGGAGGTATGGAGCTATGGTGCTATGGAGCTCTGAAGCCATGGAGCTCTGGTGCTATGGAGCTCTGGAGCTCTGGAGGTATGGAGCTCTGGAGGTATGGAGCTATGGAGCACTGGAGCTCTGGAGGTATGGAGCTATGGTGCTATGGAGCTCTGAAGCCATGGAGCTCTGGTGCTATGGAGCTCTGGAGCTCTGGAGGTATGGAGCTCTGGAGGTATGGAGCTCTGGAGGTATGGAGCTATGGAGCCCTGGAGCTCTGGAGGTATGGAGCTATGGTGCTATGGAGCTCTGAAGCCATGGAGCTCTGGTGCTATGGAGCTCTGGAGGTATGGAGCTCTGGAGGTATGGAGCTCTGGAGGTATGGAGCTATGGAGCCCTGGAGCTCTGGAGGTATGGAGCTATGGTGCTATGGAGCTCTGAAGCCATGGAGCTCTGGTGCTATGGAGCTCTGGAGCTCTGGAGGTATGGAGCTCTGGAGGTATGGAGCTATGGAGCCCTGGAGCTCTGGAGGTATGGAGCTATGGTGCTATGGAGCTCTGAAGCCATGGAGCTCTGGTGCTATGGAGCTATGGAGCTCTGGTGCTATGGAGCTATGGAGGTATGGAGCCACCAGCCAGCACCCTCCGTGGCTGGATCAATGGAAGTGTTTTAGGTACCAGGCAGCCAAAGGGCCGAGGCCTCACGCTCGACCACGCCGGCGCAGAGTTCCAGCCGCTCGGATAAGCTCTGTCACTCACCCGCCGCGCAGCCACCGGTAACGGGGAAATGTCGCCGCCTGGTGGACACGCCGTTGTAAATGAATGGGCTTTCGCACTTAGTGCAATTTTCGCCAACTCTCTGACTTAGAGCTATGGAAGTATGGAGCTATGGAGCCACCAGCCACCCAGGCTGGAGCTATGGAGCTCTGGAGGTATGGAGCTCAGGTGCTATGGAAGTATGGAGCTATGGAGCTATGGAAGTATGGAGCTATGGAGCTATGGAGCTCTGGAAGTATGGAGCTATGGAGCTCTGGAGGTATGGAGCTATGGAGCCCTGGAGCCCTGAAGATATGGAGCTCTGGTGCTATGGAGGTATGGAGCTCTGGAGGTATGGAGCTCTGGAGGTATGGAGCTATGGAGCTATGGAGCCCTGGAGCTATGGAGCTATGGAGCCCTGGAGCTATGGAGCTATGGAGCCCTGGAGCTATGGAGCTATGGAGCTCTGGTGCTATGGAGCTATGGAGCTCTGGTGCTATGGAGCTATGGAGCTCTGGTGCTATGGAGCTATGGAGCTCTGGTGCTATGGAGCTATGGAGCTCTGGAAGTATGGAGCTATGGAGCTCTGGAGGTATGGAGCTATGGAGCCCTGGAGCTATGGAGCCCTGGAGCTATGGAAGTATGGAGCTCTGGTGCTATGGAGCTATGGAGCTCTGGTGCTATGGAGCTATGGAGCTCTGGAGCTATGGAGCTCTGGAGGTATGGAGCTATGGAGCTATGGAGCTCTGGAGGTATGGAGCTATGGAGCTATGGAAGTATGGAGCTCTGGTGCTATGGAGCTATGGAGCTCTGGTGCTATGGAGCTATGGAGCTCTGGTGCTATGGAGCTATGGAGCTATGGAGCTCTGGAAGTATGGAGCTCTGGTGCTATGGAGCTATGGAGCTCTGGTGCTATGGAGCTATGGAGCTCTGGTGCTATGGAGCTATGGAGCTCTGGTGCTATGGAGCTCTGGTGCTATGGAGCTCTGGTGCTATGGAGCTATGGAGCTCTGGTGCTATGGAGCTATGGAGCTCTGGAGGTATGGAGCTCTGGAGGTATGGAGCTCTGGAGGTATGGAGCTTTGGAGCCCTGGAGCTCTGGAGGTATGGAGCTATGGTGCTATGGAGCTCTGAAGCCATGGAGCTCTGGTGCTATGGAGCTCTGGAGCTCTGGAGGTATGGAGCTCTGGAGGTATGGAGCTATGGAGCCCTGGAGCTCTGGAGGTATGGAGCTATGGTGCTATGGAGCTCTGAAGCCATGGAGCTCTGGTGCTATGGAGCTCTGGAGCTCTGGAGGTATGGAGCTCTGGAGGTATGGAGCTATGGAGCCCTGGAGCTCTGGAGGTATGGAGCTATGGTGCTATGGAGCTCTGAAGCCATGGAGCTCTGGTGCTATGGAGCTCTGGAGCTCTGGAGGTATGGAGCTCTGGAGGTATGGAGCTCTGGAGGTATGGAGCTATGGAGCCCTGGAGCTCTGGAGGTATGGAGCTATGGTGCTATGGAGCTCTGAAGCCATGGAGCTCTGGTGCTATGGAGCTCTGGAGGTATGGAGCTCTGGAGGTATGGAGCTCTGGAGGTATGGAGCTATGGAGCCCTGGAGCTCTGGAGGTATGGAGCTATGGTGCTATGGAGCTCTGAAGCCATGGAGCTCTGGTGCTATGGAGCTCTGGAGGTATGGAGCTCTGGAGGTATGGAGCTCTGGAGGTATGGAGCTATGGAGCCCTGGAGCTCTGGAGGTATGGAGCTATGGTGCTATGGAGCTCTGAAGCCATGGAGCTCTGGTGCTATGGAGCTCTGGAGGTATGGAGCTCTGGAGGTATGGAGCTCTGGAGGTATGGAGCTATGGAGCCCTGGAGCTCTGGAGGTATGGAGCTATGGTGCTATGGAGCTCTGAAGCCATGGAGCTCTGGTGCTATGGAGCTATGGAGCTCTGGTGCTATGGAGCTATGGAGGTATGGAGCCACCAGCCAGCACCCTCCGTGGCTGGATCAATGGAAGTGTTTTAGGTACCAGGCAGCCAAAGGGCCGAGGCCTCACGCTTGACCACGCCGGCGCAGAGTTCCAGCCGCTCGGATAAGCTCTGTCACTCACCCGCCGCGCAGCCACCGGTAACGGGGAAATGTCGCCGCCTTGTGGACACGCCGTTGTAAATGAATGGGCTTTCGCACTTAGTGCAATTTTCGCCAACTCTCTGACTTAGAGCTATGGAAGTATGGAGCTATGGAGCCACCAGCCACCCAGGCTGGAGCTCTGGAGCTCTGGAGGTATGGAGCTCTGGTGCTATGGAAGTATGGAGCTCTGGTGCTATGGAAGTATGGAGCTATGGAGGTATGGAAGTATGGAGCTATGGAAGTATGGAGCTATGGAGCTCTGGAAGTATGGAGCTATGGAGCTCTGGAGGTATGGAGCCCTGGAGCTATGGAGCCCTGGAGCTATGGAAGTATGGAGCTCTGGTGCTATGGAGCTATGGAGCTCTGGTGCTATGGAGCTATGGAGCTATGGAGCTCTGGAGCTATGGAGCTCTGGAGGTATGGAGCTATGGAGCTATGGAGCTCTGGAGGTATGGAGCTATGGAGCTATGGAAGTATGGAGCTCTGGTGCTATGGAGCTATGGAGCTCTGGTGCTATGGAGCTATGGAGCTCTGGTGCTATGGAGCTATGGAGCTATGGAGCTCTGGAAGTATGGAGCTCTGGTGCTATGGAGCTATGGAGCTCTGGTGCTATGGAGCTATGGAGCTCTGGTGCTATGGAGCTCTGGTGCTATGGAGCTCTGGTGCTATGGAGCTATGGAGCTCTGGTGCTATGGAGCTCTGGAGGTATGGAGCTCTGGAGGTATGGAGCTCTGGAGGTATGGAGCTATGGAGCCCTGGAGCTCTGGAGGTATGGAGCTATTGTGCTATGGAGCTCTGAAGCCATGGAGCTCTGGTGCTATGGAGCTATGGAGCTCTGGTGCTATGGAGCTATGGAGCTATGGAGCTCTGGAAGTATGGAGCTCTGGTGCTATGGAGCTATGGAGCTCTGGTGCTATGGAGCTATGGAGCTCTGGTGCTATGGAGCTATGGAGTTCTGGTGCTATGGAGCTCTGGTGCTATGGAGCTCTGGTGCTATGGAGCTATGGAGCTCTGGTGCTATGGAGCTATGGAGCTCTGGAGGTATGGAGCTCTGGAGGTATGGAGCTCTGGAGGTATGGAGCTATGGAGCCCTGGAGCTCTGGAGGTATGGAGCTATGGTGCTATGGAGCTCTGAAGCCATGGAGCTCTGGTGCTATGGAGCTCTGGAGCTCTGGAGGTATGGAGCTCTGGAGGTATGGAGCTATGGAGCACTGGAGCTCTGGAGGTATGGAGCTATGGTGCTATGGAGCTCTGAAGCCATGGAGCTCTGGTGCTATGGAGCTCTGGAGCTCTGGAGGTATGGAGCTCTGGAGGTATGGAGCTCTGGAGGTATGGAGCTATGGAGCCCTGGAGCTCTGGAGGTATGGAGCTATGGTGCTATGGAGCTCTGAAGCCATGGAGCTCTGGTGCTATGGAGCTCTGGAGGTATGGAGCTCTGGAGGTATGGAGCTCTGGAGGTATGGAGCTATGGAGCCCTGGAGCTCTGGAGGTATGGAGCTATGGTGCTATGGAGCTCTGAAGCCATGGAGCTCTGGTGCTATGGAGCTCTGGAGCTCTGGAGGTATGGAGCTCTGGAGGTATGGAGCTATGGAGCCCTGGAGCTCTGGAGGTATGGAGCTATGGTGCTATGGAGCTCTGAAGCCATGGAGCTCTGGTGCTATGGAGCTATGGAGCTCTGGTGCTATGGAGCTATGGAGGTATGGAGCCACCAGCCAGCACCCTCCGTGGCTGGATCAATGGAAGTGTTTTAGGTACCAGGCAGCCAAAGGGCCGAGGCCTCACGCTCGACCACGCCGGCGCAGAGTTCCAGCCGCTCGGATAAGCTCTGTCACTCACCCGCCGCGCAGCCACCGGTAACGGGGAAATGTCGCCGCCTGGTGGACACGCCGTTGTAAATGAATGGGCTTTCGCACTTAGTGCAATTTTCGCCAACTCTCTGACTTAGAGCTATGGAAGTATGGAGCTATGGAGCCACCAGCCACCCAGGCTGGAGCTATGGAGCTCTGGAGGTATGGAGCTCAGGTGCTATGGAAGTATGGAGCTATGGAGCTATGGAAGTATGGAGCTATGGAGCTATGGAGCTCTGGAAGTATGGAGCTATGGAGCTCTGGAGGTATGGAGCTATGGAGCCCTGGAGCCCTGGAGCTATGGAGCTCTGGTGCTATGGAGGTATGGAGCTCTGGAGGTATGGAGCTCTGGAGGTATGGAGCTATGGAGCTATGGAGCCCTGGAGCTATGGAGCTATGGAGCCCTGGAGCTATGGAGCTATGGAGCCCTGGAGCTATGGAGCTATGGAGCTCTGGTGCTATGGAGCTATGGAGCTCTGGTGCTATGGAGCTATGGAGCTCTGGTGCTATGGAGCTATGGAGCTCTGGTGCTATGGAGCTATGGAGCTCTGGAAGTATGGAGCTATGGAGCTCTGGAGGTATGGAGCTATGGAGCCCTGGAGCTATGGAGCCCTGGAGCTATGGAAGTATGGAGCTCTGGTGCTATGGAGCTATGGAGCTCTGGTGCTATGGAGCTATGGAGCTCTGGTGCTATGGAGCTATGGAGCTCTGGTGCTATGGAGCTCTGGTGCTATGGAGCTCTGGTGCTATGGAGCTATGGAGCTCTGGTGCTATGGAGCTATGGAGCTCTGGAGGTATGGAGCTCTGGAGGTATGGAGCTTTGGAGCCCTGGAGCTCTGGAGGTATGGAGCTATGGTGCTATGGAGCTCTGAAGCCATGGAGCTCTGGTGCTATGGAGCTCTGGAGCTCTGGAGGTATGGAGCTCTGGAGGTATGGAGCTATGGAGCCCTGGAGCTCTGGAGGTATGGAGCTATGGTGCTATGGAGCTCTGAAGCCATGGAGCTCTGGTGCTATGGAGCTCTGGAGCTCTGGAGGTATGGAGCTCTGGAGGTATGGAGCTATGGAGCCCTGGAGCTCTGGAGGTATGGAGCTATGGTGCTATGGAGCTCTGAAGCCATGGAGCTCTGGTGCTATGGAGCTCTGGAGCTCTGGAGGTATGGAGCTCTGGAGGTATGGAGCTCTGGAGGTATGGAGCTATGGAGCCCTGGAGCTCTGGAGGTATGGAGCTATGGTGCTATGGAGCTCTGAAGCCATGGAGCTCTGGTGCTATGGAGCTCTGGTGCTATGGAGCTATGGAGCTCTGGTGCTATGGAGCTATGGAGCTCTGGTGCTATGGAGCTATGGAGCTCTGGTGCTATGGAGCTCTGGTGCTATGGAGCTCTGGTGCTATGGAGCTATGGAGCTCTGGTGCTATGGAGCTATGGAGCTCTGGAGGTATGGAGCTCTGGAGGTATGGAGCTCTGGAGGTATGGAGCTATGGAGCCCTGGAGCTCTGGAGGTATGGAGCTATGGTGCTATGGAGCTCTGGTGCTATGGAGCTCTGGTGCTCTGGAGGTATGGAGCTCTGGAGGTATGGAGCTCTGGAGGTATGGAGCTATGGAGCCCTGGAGCTCTGGAGGTATGGAGCTATGGTGCTATGGAGCTCTGAAGCCATGGAGCTCTGGTGCTATGGAGCTCTGGAGCTCTGGAGGTATGGAGCTCTGGAGGTATGGAGCTATGGAGCCCTGGAGCTCTGGAGGTATGGAGCTATGGTGCTATGGAGCTCTGAAGCCATGGAGCTCTGGTGCTATGGAGCTCTGGAGCTCTGGAGGTATGGAGCTCTGGAGGTATGGAGCTCTGGAGGTATGGAGCTATGGAGCCCTGGAGCTCTGGAGCTCTGGAGGTATGGAGCTATGGTGCTATGGAGCTCTGAAGCCATGGAGCTCTGGTGCTATGGAGCTCTGGAGGTATGGAGCTCTGGAGGTATGGAGCTCTGGAGGTATGGAGCTATGGAGCCCTGGAGCTCTGGAGGTATGGAGCTATGGTGATATGGAGCTCTGAAGCCATGGAGCTCTGGTGCTATGGAGCTCTGGAGCTCTGGAGGTATGGAGCTCTGGAGGTATGGAGCTATGGAGCCCTGGAGCTCTGGAGGTATGGAGCTATGGTGCTATGGAGCTCTGAAGCCATGGAGCTCTGGTGCTATGGAGCTCTGGAGCTCTGGAGGTATGGAGCTCTGGAGGTATGGAGCTCTGGAGGTATGGAGCTATGGAGCCCTGGAGCTCTGGAGGTATGGAGCTATGGTGCTATGGAGCTCTGAAGCCATGGAGCTCTGGTGCTATGGAGCTCTGGAGGTATGGAGCTCTGGAGGTATGGAGCTCTGGAGGTATGGAGCTATGGAGCCCTGGAGCTCTGGAGGTATGGAGCTATGGTGCTATGGAGCTCTGAAGCCATGGAGCTCTGGTGCTATGGAGCTCTGGAGCTCTGGAGGTATGGAGCTCTGGAGGTATGGAGCTATGGAGCCCTGGAGCTCTGGAGGTATGGAGCTATGGTGCTATGGAGCTCTGAAGCCATGGAGCTCTGGTGCTATGGAGCTATGGAGCTCTGGTGCTATGGAGCTATGGAGGTATGGAGCCACCAGCCAGCACCCTCCGTGGCTGGATCAATGGAAGTGTTTTAGGTACCAGGCAGCCAAAGGGCCGAGGCCTCACGCTCGGCCACGCCGGCGCAGAGTTCCAGCCGCTCGGATAAGCTCTGTCACTCACCCGCCGCGCAGCCACCGGTAACGGGGAAATGTCGCCGCCTGGCGGACACGCCGTTGTAAATGAATGGGCTTTCGCACTTAGTGCAATTTTCGCCAACTCTCTGACTTAGAGCTATGGAAGTATGGAGCTATGGAGCCACCAGCCACCCAGGCTGGAGCTATGGAGCTCTGGAGGTATGGAGCTCAGGTGCTATGGAAGTATGGAGCTATGGAGCTATGGAAGTATGGAGCTATGGAGCTATGGAGCTCTGGAAGTATGGAGCTATGGAGCTCTGGAGGTATGGAGCTATGGAGCCCTGGAGCCCTGGAGCTATGGAGCTCTGGTGCTATGGAGGTATGGAGCTCTGGAGGTATGGAGCTCTGGAGGTATGGAGCTATGGAGCTATGGAGCCCTGGAGCTATGGAGCTATGGAGCCCTGGAGCTATGGAGCTATGGAGCCCTGGAGCTATGGAGCTATGGAGCTCTGGTGCTATGGAGCTATGGAGCTCTGGTGCTATGGAGCTATGGAGCTCTGGTGCTATGGAGCTATGGAGCTCTGGTGCTATGGAGCTATGGAGCTCTGGAAGTATGGAGCTATGGAGCTCTGGAGGTATGGAGCTATGGAGCCCTGGAGCTATGGAGCCCTGGAGCTATGGAAGTATGGAGCTCTGGTGCTATGGAGCTATGGAGCTCTGGTGCTATGGAGCTATGGAGCTCTGGAGCTATGGAGCTCTGGAGGTATGGAGCTATGGAGCTATGGAGCTCTGGAGGTATGGAGCTATGGAGCTATGGAAGTATGGAGCTCTGGTGCTATGGAGCTATGGAGCTCTGGTGCTATGGAGCTATGGAGCTCTGGTGCTATGGAGCTATGGAGCTATGGAGCTCTGGAAGTATGGAGCTCTGGTGCTATGGAGCTATGGAGCTCTGGTGCTATGGAGCTATGGAGCTCTGGTGCTATGGAGCTATGGAGCTCTGGTGCTATGGAGCTCTGGTGCTATGGAGCTCTGGTGCTATGGAGCTATGGAGCTCTGGTGCTATGGAGCTATGGAGCTCTGGAGGTATGGAGCTCTGGAGGTATGGAGCTCTGGAGGTATGGAGCTTTGGAGCCCTGGAGCTCTGGAGGTATGGAGCTATGGTGCTATGGAGCTCTGAAGCCATGGAGCTCTGGTGCTATGGAGCTCTGGAGCTCTGGAGGTATGGAGCTCTGGAGGTATGGAGCTATGGAGCCCTGGAGCTCTGGAGGTATGGAGCTATGGTGCTATGGAGCTCTGAAGCCATGGAGCTCTGGTGCTATGGAGCTCTGGAGCTCTGGAGGTATGGAGCTCTGGAGGTATGGAGCTATGGAGCCCTGGAGCTCTGGAGGTATGGAGCTATGGTGCTATGGAGCTCTGAAGCCATGGAGCTCTGGTGCTATGGAGCTCTGGAGCTCTGGAGGTATGGAGCTCTGGAGGTATGGAGCTCTGGAGGTATGGAGCTATGGAGCCCTGGAGCTCTGGAGGTATGGAGCTATGGTGCTATGGAGCTCTGAAGCCATGGAGCTCTGGTGCTATGGAGCTCTGGAGGTATGGAGCTCTGGAGGTATGGAGCTCTGGAGGTATGGAGCTATGGAGCCCTGGAGCTCTGGAGGTATGGAGCTATGGTGCTATGGAGCTCTGAAGCCATGGAGCTCTGGTGCTATGGAGCTCTGGAGGTATGGAGCTCTGGAGGTATGGAGCTCTGGAGGTATGGAGCTATGGAGCCCTGGAGCTCTGGAGGTATGGAGCTATGGTGCTATGGAGCTCTGAAGCCATGGAGCTCTGGTGCTATGGAGCTCTGGAGGTATGGAGCTCTGGAGGTATGGAGCTCTGGAGGTATGGAGCTATGGAGCCCTGGAGCTCTGGAGGTATGGAGCTATGGTGCTATGGAGCTCTGAAGCCATGGAGCTCTGGTGCTATGGAGCTATGGAGCTCTGGTGCTATGGAGCTATGGAGGTATGGAGCCACCAGCCAGCACCCTCCGTGGCTGGATCAATGGAAGTGTTTTAGGTACCAGGCAGCCAAAGGGCCGAGGCCTCACGCTCGACCACGCCGGCGCAGAGTTCCAGCCGCTCGGATAAGCTCTGTCACTCACCCGCCGCGCAGCCACCGGTAACGGGGAAATGTCGCCGCCTGGCGGACACGCCGTTGTAAATGAATGGGCTTTCGCACTTAGTGCAATTTTCGCCAACTCTCTGACTTAGAGCTATGGAAGTATGGAGCTATGGAGCCACCAGCCACCCAGGCTGGAGCTATGGAGCTCTGGAGGTATGGAGCTCAGGTGCTATGGAAGTATGGAGCTATGGAGCTATGGAAGTATGGAGCTATGGAGCTATGGAGCTCTGGAAGTATGGAGCTATGGAGCTCTGGAGGTATGGAGCTATGGAGCCCTGGAGCCCTGGAGCTATGGAGCTCTGGTGCTATGGAGGTATGGAGCTCTGGAGGTATGGAGCTCTGGAGGTATGGAGCTATGGAGCTATGGAGCCCTGGAGCTATGGAGCTATGGAGCCCTGGAGCTATGGAGCTATGGAGCCCTGGAGCTATGGAGCTATGGAGCTCTGGTGCTATGGAGCTATGGAGCTCTGGTGCTATGGAGCTATGGAGCTCTGGTGCTATGGAGCTATGGAGCTCTGGTGCTATGGAGCTATGGAGCTCTGGAAGTATGGAGCTATGGAGCTCTGGAGGTATGGAGCTATGGAGCCCTGGAGCTATGGAGCCCTGGAGCTATGGAAGTATGGAGCTCTGGTGCTATGGAGCTATGGAGCTCTGGTGCTATGGAGCTATGGAGCTCTGGAGCTATGGAGCTCTGGAGGTATGGAGCTATGGAGCTATGGAGCTCTGGAGGTATGGAGCTATGGAGCTATGGAAGTATGGAGCTCTGGTGCTATGGAGCTATGGAGCTCTGGTGCTATGGAGCTATGGAGCTCTGGTGCTATGGAGCTATGGAGCTATGGAGCTCTGGAAGTATGGAGCTCTGGTGCTATGGAGCTATGGAGCTCTGGTGCTATGGAGCTATGGAGCTCTGGTGCTATGGAGCTATGGAGCTCTGGTGCTATGGAGCTCTGGTGCTATGGAGCTCTGGTGCTATGGAGCTATGGAGCTCTGGTGCTATGGAGCTATGGAGCTCTGGAGGTATGGAGCTCTGGAGGTATGGAGCTCTGGAGGTATGGAGCTTTGGAGCCCTGGAGCTCTGGAGGTATGGAGCTATGGTGCTATGGAGCTCTGAAGCCATGGAGCTCTGGTGCTATGGAGCTCTGGAGCTCTGGAGGTATGGAGCTCTGGAGGTATGGAGCTATGGAGCCCTGGAGCTCTGGAGGTATGGAGCTATGGTGCTATGGAGCTCTGAAGCCATGGAGCTCTGGTGCTATGGAGCTCTGGAGCTCTGGAGGTATGGAGCTCTGGAGGTATGGAGCTATGGAGCCCTGGAGCTCTGGAGGTATGGAGCTATGGTGCTATGGAGCTCTGAAGCCATGGAGCTCTGGTGCTATGGAGCTCTGGAGCTCTGGAGGTATGGAGCTCTGGAGGTATGGAGCTCTGGAGGTATGGAGCTATGGAGCCCTGGAGCTCTGGAGGTATGGAGCTATGGTGCTATGGAGCTCTGAAGCCATGGAGCTCTGGTGCTATGGAGCTCTGGAGGTATGGAGCTCTGGAGGTATGGAGCTCTGGAGGTATGGAGCTATGGAGCCCTGGAGCTCTGGAGGTATGGAGCTATGGTGCTATGGAGCTCTGAAGCCATGGAGCTCTGGTGCTATGGAGCTATGGAGCTCTGGTGCTATGGAGCTATGGAGGTATGGAGCCACCAGCCAGCACCCTCCGTGGCTGGATCAATGGAAGTGTTTTAGGTACCAGGCAGCCAAAGGGCCGAGGCCTCACGCTCGACCACGCCGGCGCAGAGTTCCAGCCGCTCGGATAAGCTCTGTCACTCACCCGCCGCGCAGCCACCGGTAACGGGGAAATGTCGCCGCCTTGTGGACACGCCGTTGTAAATGAATGGGCTTTCGCACTTAGTGCAATTTTCGCCAACTGTCTGACTTAGAGCTATGGAAGTATGGAGCTATGGAGCCACCAGCCACCCAGGCTGGAGCTCTGGAGGTATGGAGCTCTGGTGCTATGGAAGTATGGAGCTCTGGTGCTATGGAAGTATGGAGCTATGGAGGTATGGAAGTATGGAGCTATGGAAGTATGGAGCTATGGAGCTCTGGAAGTATGGAGCTATGGAGCTCTGGAGGTATGGAGCCCTGGAGCTATGGAGCCCTGGAGCTATGGAAGTATGGAGCTCTGGTGCTATGGAGCTATGGAGCTCTGGTGCTATGGAGCTATGGAGCTATGGAGCTCTGGAGCTATGGAGCTCTGGAGGTATGGAGCTATGGAGCTATGGAGCTCTGGAGGTATGGAGCTATGGAGCTATGGAAGTATGGAGCTCTGGTGCTATGGAGCTATGGAGCTCTGGTGCTATGGAGCTATGGAGCTCTGGTGCTATGGAGCTATGGAGCTATGGAGCTCTGGAAGTATGGAGCTCTGGTGCTATGGAGCTATGGAGCTCTGGTGCTATGGAGCTATGGAGCTCTGGTGCTATGGAGCTCTGGTGCTATGGAGCTCTGGTGCTATGGAGCTATGGAGCTCTGGTGCTATGGAGCTATGGAGCTCTGGAGGTATGGAGCTCTGGAGGTATGGAGCTCTGGAGGTATGGAGCTATGGAGCCCTGGAGCTCTGGAGGTATGGAGCTATGGTGCTATGGAGCTCTGAAGCCATGGAGCTCTGGTGCTATGGAGCTCTGGAGCTCTGGAGGTATGGAGCTCTGGAGGTATGGTGCTATGGAGCCCTGGAGCTCTGGAGGTATGGAGCTATGGAGCTCTGAAGCCATGGAGCTCTGGTGCTATGGAGCTCTGGAGCTCTGGAGGTATGGAGCTCTGGAGGTATGGAGCTCTGGAGGTATGGAGCTATGGAGCCCTGGAGCTCTGGAGGTATGGAGCTATGGTGCTATGGAGCTCTGAAGCCATGGAGCTCTGGTGCTATGGAGCTCTGGAGGTATGGAGCTCTGGAGGTATGGAGCTCTGGAGGTATGGAGCTATGGAGCCCTGGAGCTCTGGAGGTATGGAGCTATGGTGCTATGGAGCTCTGAAGCCATGGAGCTCTGGTGCTATGGAGCTATGGAGCTCTGGTGCTATGGAGCTATGGAGGTATGGAGCCACCAGCCAGCACCCTCCGTGGCTGGATCAATGGAAGTGTTTTAGGTACCAGGCAGCCAAAGGGCCGAGGCCTCACGCTCGACCACGCCGGCGCAGAGTTCCAGCCGCTCGGATAAGCTCTGTCACTCACCCGCCGCGCAGCCACCGGTAACGGGGAAATGTCGCCGCCTTGTGGACACGCCGTTGTAAATGAATGGGCTTTCGCACTTAGTGCAATTTTCGCCAACTCTCTGACTTAGAGCTATGGAAGTATGGAGCTATGGAGCCACCAGCCACCCAGGCTGGAGCTCTGGAGCTCTGGAGGTATGGAGCTCTGGTGCTATGGAAGTATGGAGCTCTGGTGCTATGGAAGTATGGAGCTATGGAGGTATGGAAGTATGGAGCTATGGAAGTATGGAGCTATGGAGCTCTGGAAGTATGGAGCTATGGAGCTCTGGAGGTATGGAGCCCTGGAGCTATGGAGCCCTGGAGCTATGGAAGTATGGAGCTCTGGTGCTATGGAGCTATGGAGCTCTGGTGCTATGGAGCTATGGAGCTATGGAGCTCTGGAGCTATGGAGCTCTGGAGGTATGCAGCTATGGAGCTATGGAGCTCTGGAGGTATGGAGCTATGGAGCTATGGAAGTATGGAGCTCTGGTGCTATGGAGCTATGGAGCTCTGGTGCTATGGAGCTATGGAGCTCTGGTGCTATGGAGCTATGGAGCTATGGAGCTCTGGAAGTATGGAGCTCTGGTGCTATGGAGCTATGGAGCTCTGGTGCTATGGAGCTATGGAGCTCTGGTGCTATGGAGCTATGGAGCTCTGGTGCTATGGAGCTCTGGTGCTATGGAGCTCTGGTGCTATGGAGCTATGGAGCTCTGGTGCTATGGAGCTATGGAGCTCTGGAGGTATGGAGCTCTGGAGGTATGGAGCTCTGGAGGTATGGAGCTATGGAGCCCTGGAGCTCTGGAGGTATGGAGCTATGGTGCTATGGAGCTCTGAAGCCATGGAGCTCTGGTGCTATGGAGCTCTGGAGCTCTGGAGGTATGGAGCTCTGGAGGTATGGAGCTATGGAGCCCTGGAGCTCTGGAGGTATGGAGCTATGGAGCTCTGAAGCCATGGAGCTCTGGTGCTATGGAGCTCTGGAGCTCTGGAGGTATGGAGCTCTGGAGGTATGGAGCTCTGGAGGTATGGAGCTATGGAGCCCTGGAGCTCTGGAGGTATGGAGCTATGGTGCTATGGAGCTCTGAAGCCATGGAGCTCTGGTGCTATGGAGCTCTGGAGGTATGGAGCTCTGGAGGTATGGAGCTCTGGAGGTATGGAGCTATGGAGCCCTGGAGCTCTGGAGGTATGGAGCTATGGTGCTATGGAGCTCTGAAGCCATGGAGCTCTGGTGCTATGGAGCTCTGGAGGTATGGAGCTCTGGAGGTATGGAGCTCTGGAGGTATGGAGCTATGGAGCCCTGGAGCTCTGGAGGTATGGAGCTATGGTGCTATGGAGCTCTGAAGCCATGGAGCTCTGGTGCTATGGAGCTATGGAGCTCTGGTGCTATGGAGCTATGGAGGTATGGAGCCACCAGCCAGCACCCTCCGTGGCTGGATCAATGGAAGTGTTTTAGGTACCAGGCAGCCAAAGGGCCGAGGCCTCACGCTCGACCACGCCGGCGCAGAGTTCCAGCCGCTCGGATAAGCTCTGTCACTCACCCGCCGCGCAGCCACCGGTAACGGGGAAATGTCGCCGCCTTGTGGACACGCCGTTGTAAATGAATGGGCTTTCGCACTTAGTGCAATTTTCGCCAACTCTCTGACTTAGAGCTATGGAAGTATGGAGCTATGGAGCCACCAGCCACCCAGGCTGGAGCTCTGGAGCTCTGGAGGTATGGAGCTCTGGTGCTATGGAAGTATGGAGCTCTGGTGCTATGGAAGTATGGAGCTATGGAGGTATGGAAGTATGGAGCTATGGAAGTATGGAGCTATGGAGCTCTGGAAGTATGGAGCTATGGAGCTCTGGAGGTATGGAGCCCTGGAGCTATGGAGCCCTGGAGCTATGGAAGTATGGAGCTCTGGTGCTATGGAGCTATGGAGCTCTGGTGCTATGGAGCTATGGAGCTATGGAGCTCTGGAGCTATGGAGCTCTGGAGGTATGGAGCTATGGAGCTATGGAGCTCTGGAGGTATGGAGCTATGGAGCTATGGAAGTATGGAGCTCTGGTGCTATGGAGCTATGGAGCTATGGTGCTATGGAGCTATGGAGCTCTGGTGCTATGGAGCTATGGAGCTATGGAGCTCTGGAAGTATGGAGCTCTGGTGCTATGGAGCTATGGAGCTCTGGTGCTATGGAGCTATGGAGCTCTGGTGCTATGGAGCTCTGGTGCTATGGAGCTCTGGTGCTATGGAGCTATGGAGCTCTGGTGCTATGGAGCTATGGAGCTCTGGAGGTATGGAGCTCTGGAGGTATGGAGCTCTGGAGCCCTGGAGCTCTGGAGGTATGGAGCTATGGTGCTATGGAGCTCTGAAGCCATGGAGCTCTGGTGCTATGGAGCTATGGAGCTCTGGTGCTATGGAGCTATGGAGCTATGGAGCTCTGGAAGTATGGAGCTCTGGTGCTATGGAGCTATGGAGCTCTGGTGCTATGGAGCTATGGAGCTCTGGTGCTATGGAGCTATGGAGCTCTGGTGCTATGGAGCTCTGGTGCTATGGAGCTCTGGTGCTATGGAGCTATGGAGCTCTGGTGCTATGGAGCTATGGAGCTCTGGAGGTATGGAGCTCCGGAGGTATGGAGCTCTGGAGGTATGGAGCTATGGAGCCCTGGAGCTCTGGAGGTATGGAGCTATGGTGCTATGGAGCTCTGAAGCCATGGAGCTCTGGTGCTATGGAGCTCTGGAGCTCTGGAGGTATGGAGCTCTGGAGGTATGGAGCTATGGAGCCCTGGAGCTCTGGAGGTATGGAGCTATGGTGCTATGGAGCTCTGAAGCCATGGAGCTCTGGTGCTATGGAGCTCTGGAGCTCTGGAGGTATGGAGCTCTGGAGGTATGGAGCTATGGAGCCCTGGAGCTCTGGAGGTATGGAGCTATGGTGCTATGGAGCTCTGAAGCCATGGAGCTCTGGTGCTATGGAGCTCTGGAGGTATGGAGCTCTGGAGGTATGGAGCTCTGGAGGTATGGAGCTATGGAGCCCTGGAGCTCTGGAGGTATGGAGCTATGGTGCTATGGAGCTCTGAAGCCATGGAGCTCTGGTGCTATGGAGCTCTGGAGGTATGGAGCTCTGGAGGTATGGAGCTCTGGAGGTATGGAGCTATGGAGCCCTGGAGCTCTGGAGGTATGGAGCTATGGTGCTATGGAGCTCTGAAGCCATGGAGCTCTGGTGCTATGGAGCTATGGAGCTCTGGTGCTATGGAGCTATGGAGGTATGGAGCCACCAGCCAGCACCCTCCGTGGCTGGATCAATGGAAGTGTTTTAGGTACCAGGCAGCCAAAGGGCCGAGGCCTCACGCTCGACCACGCCGGCGCAGAGTTCCAGCCGCTCGGATAAGCTCTGTCACTCACCCGCCGCGCAGCCACCGGTAACGGGGAAATGTCGCCGCCTGGCGGACACGCCGTTGTAAATGAATGGGCTTTCGCACTTAGTGCAATTTTCGCCAACTCTCTGACTTAGAGCTATGGAAGTATGGAGCTATGGAGCCACCAGCCACCCAGGCTGGAGCTATGGAGCTCTGGAGGTATGGAGCTAAGGTGCTATGGAAGTATGGAGCTATGGAGCTATGGAAGTATGGAGCTATGGAGCTATGGAGCTCTGGAAGTATGGAGCTATGGAGCTCTGGAGGTATGGAGCTATGGAGCCCTGGAGCCCTGGAGCTATGGAGCTCTGGTGCTATGGAGGTATGGAGCTCTGGAGGTATGGAGCTCTGGAGGTATGGAGCTATGGAGCTATGGAGCCCTGGAGCTATGGAGCTATGGAGCCCTGGAGCTATGGAGCTATGGAGCCCTGGAGCTATGGAGCTATGGAGCTCTGGTGCTATGGAGCTATGGAGCTCTGGTGCTATGGAGCTATGGAGCTCTGGTGCTATGGAGCTATGGAGCTCTGGTGCTATGGAGCTATGGAGCTCTGGAAGTATGGAGCTATGGAGCTCTGGAGGTATGGAGCTATGGAGCCCTGGAGCTATGGAGCCCTGGAGCTATGGAAGTATGGAGCTCTGGTGCTATGGAGCTATGGAGCTCTGGTGCTATGGAGCTATGGAGCTCTGGAGCTATGGAGCTCTGGAGGTATGGAGCTATGGAGCTATGGAGCTCTGGAGGTATGGAGCTATGGAGCTATGGAAGTATGGAGCTCTGGTGCTATGGAGCTATGGAGCTCTGGTGCTATGGAGCTATGGAGCTCTGGTGCTATGGAGCTATGGAGCTCTGGAAGTATGGAGCTCTGGTGCTATGGAGCTATGGAGCTCTGGTGCTATGGAGCTATGGAGCTCTGGTGCTATGGAGCTATGGAGCTCTGGTGCTATGGAGCTCTGGTGCTATGGAGCTCTGGTGCTATGGAGCTATGGAGCTCTGGTGCTATGGAGCTATGGAGCTCTGGAGGTATGGAGCTCTGGAGGTATGGAGCTCTGGAGGTATGGAGCTTTGGAGCCCTGGAGCTCTGGAGGTATGGAGCTATGGTGCTATGGAGCTCTGAAGCCATGGAGCTCTGGTGCTATGGAGCTCTGGAGCTCTGGAGGTATGGAGCTCTGGAGGTATGGAGCTATGGAGCCCTGGAGCTCTGGAGGTATGGAGCTATGGTGCTATGGAGCTCTGAAGCCATGGAGCTCTGGTGCTATGGAGCTCTGGAGCTCTGGAGGTATGGAGCTCTGGAGGTATGGAGCTATGGAGCCCTGGAGCTCTGGAGGTATGGAGCTATGGTGCTATGGAGCTCTGAAGCCATGGAGCTCTGGTGCTATGGAGCTCTGGAGCTCTGGAGGTATGGAGCTCTGGAGGTATGGAGCTCTGGAGGTATGGAGCTATGGAGCCCTGGAGCTCTGGAGGTATGGAGCTATGGTGCTATGGAGCTCTGAAGCCATGGAGCTCTGGTGCTATGGAGCTCTGGAGGTATGGAGCTCTGGAGGTATGGAGCTCTGGAGGTATGGAGCTATGGAGCCCTGGAGCTCTGGAGGTATGGAGCTATGGTGCTATGGAGCTCTGAAGCCATGGAGCTCTGGTGCTATGGAGCTCTGGAGGTATGGAGCTCTGGAGGTATGGAGCTCTGGAGGTATGGAGCTATGGAGCCCTGGAGCTCTGGAGGTATGGAGCTATGGTGCTATGGAGCTCTGAAGCCATGGAGCTCTGGTGCTATGGAGCTCTGGAGGTATGGAGCTCTGGAGGTATGGAGCTCTGGAGGTATGGAGCTATGGAGCCCTGGAGCTCTGGAGGTATGGAGCTATGGTGCTATGGAGCTCTGAAGCCATGGAGCTCTGGTGCTATGGAGCTATGGAGCTCTGGTGCTATGGAGCTATGGAGGTATGGAGCCACCAGCCAGCACCCTCCGTGGCTGGATCAATGGAAGTGTTTTAGGTACCAGGCAGCCAAAGGGCCGAGGCCTCACGCTCGACCACGCCGGCGCAGAGTTCCAGCCGCTCGGATAAGCTCTGTCACTCACCCGCCGCGCAGCCACCGGTAACGGGGAAATGTCGCCGCCTTGTGGACACGCCGTTGTAAATGAATGGGCTTTCGCACTTAGTGCAATTTTCGCCAACTCTCTGACTTAGAGCTATGGAAGTATGGAGCTATGGAGCCACCAGCCACCCAGGCTGGAGCTCTGGAGCTCTGGAGGTATGGAGCTCTGGTGCTATGGAAGTATGGAGCTCTGGTGCTATGGAAGTATGGAGCTATGGAGGTATGGAAGTATGGAGCTATGGAAGTATGGAGCTATGGAGCTCTGGAAGTATGGAGCTATGGAGCTCTGGAGGTATGGAGCCCTGGAGCTATGGAGCCCTGGAGCTATGGAAGTATGGAGCTCTGGTGCTATGGAGCTATGGAGCTCTGGTGCTATGGAGCTATGGAGCTATGGAGCTCTGGAGCTATGGAGCTCTGGAGGTATGGAGCTATGGAGCTATGGAGCTCTGGAGGTATGGAGCTATGGAGCTATGGAAGTATGGAGCTCTGGTGCTATGGAGCTATGGAGCTCTGGTGCTATGGAGCTATGGAGCTCTGGTGCTATGGAGCTATGGAGCTATGGAGCTCTGGAAGTATGGAGCTCTGGTGCTATGGAGCTATGGAGCTCTGGTGCTATGGAGCTATGGAGCTCTGGTGCTATGGAGCTCTGGTGCTATGGAGCTCTGGTGCTATGGAGCTATGGAGCTCTGGTGCTATGGAGCTATGGAGCTCTGGAGGTATGGAGCTCTGGAGGTATGGAGCTCTGGAGGTATGGAGCTATGGAGCCCTGGAGCTCTGGAGGTATGGAGCTATGGTGCTATGGAGCTCTGAAGCCATGGAGCTCTGGTGCTATGGAGCTCTGGAGCTCTGGAGGTATGGAGCTCTGGAGGTATGGAGCTATGGAGCCCTGGAGCTCTGGAGGTATGGAGCTATGGAGCTCTGAAGCCATGGAGCTCTGGTGCTATGGAGCTCTGGAGCTCTGGAGGTATGGAGCTCTGGAGGTATGGAGCTATGGAGCCCTGGAGCTCTGGAGGTATGGAGCTATGGTGCTATGGAGCTCTGAAGCCATGGAGCTCTGGTGCTATGGAGCTCTGGAGGTATGGAGCTCTGGAGGTATGGAGCTCTGGAGGTATGGAGCTATGGAGCCCTGGAGCTCTGGAGGTATGGAGCTATGGTGCTATGGAGCTCTGAAGCCATGGAGCTCTGGTGCTATGGAGCTCTGGAGGTATGGAGCTCTGGAGGTATGGAGCTCTGGAGGTATGGAGCTATGGAGCCCTGGAGCTCTGGAGGTATGGAGCTATGGTGCTATGGAGCTCTGAAGCCATGGAGCTCTGGTGCTATGGAGCTATGGAGCTCTGGTGCTATGGAGCTATGGAGGTATGGAGCCACCAGCCAGCACCCTCCGTGGCTGGATCAATGGAAGTGTCTTAGGTACCAGGCAGCCAAAGGGCCGAGGCCTCACGCTCGACCACGCCGGCGCAGAGTTCCAGCCGCTCGGATAAGCTCTGTCACTCACCCGCCGCGCAGCCACCGGTAACGGGGAAATGTCGCCGCCTGGCGGACACGCCGTTGTAAATGAATGGGCTTTCGCACTTAGTGCAATTTTCGCCAACTCTCTGACTTAGAGCTATGGAAGTATGGAGCTATGGAGCCACCAGCCACCCAGGCTGGAGCTATGGAGCTCTGGAGGTATGGAGCTCAGGTGCTATGGAAGTATGGAGCTATGGAGCTATGGAAGTATGGAGCTATGGAGCTATGGAGCTCTGGAAGTATGGAGCTATGGAGCTCTGGAGGTATGGAGCTATGGAGCCCTGGAGCCCTGGAGCTATGGAGCTCTGGTGCTATGGAGGTATGGAGCTCTGGAGGTATGGAGCTCTGGAGGTATGGAGCTATGGAGCTATGGAGCCCTGGAGCTATGGAGCTATGGAGCCCTGGAGCTATGGAGCTATGGAGCCCTGGAGCTATGGAGCTATGGAGCTCTGGTGCTATGGAGCTATGGAGCTCTGGTGCTATGGAGCTATGGAGCTCTGGTGCTATGGAGCTATGGAGCTCTGGTGCTATGGAGCTATGGAGCTCTGGAAGTATGGAGCTATGGAGCTCTGGAGGTATGGAGCTATGGAGCCCTGGAGCTATGGAGCCCTGGAGCTATGGAAGTATGGAGCTCTGGTGCTATGGAGCTATGGAGCTCTGGTGCTATGGAGCTATGGAGCTCTGGAGCTATGGAGCTCTGGAGGTATGGAGCTATGGAGCTATGGAGCTATGGAGCCCTGGAGCTCTGGAGGTATGGAGCTATGGTGCTATGGAGCTCTGAAGCCATGGAGCTCTGGTGCTATGGAGCTATGGAGCTCTGGTGCTATGGAGCTATGGAGCTATGGAGCTCTGGAAGTATGGAGCTCTGGTGCTATGGAGCTATGGAGCTCTGGTGCTATGGAGCTATGGAGCTCTGGTGCTATGGAGCTATGGAGCTCTGGTGCTATGGAGCTCTGGTGGTATGGAGCTCTGGTGCTATGGAGCTATGGAGCTCTGGTGCTATGGAGCTATGGAGCTCTGGAGGTATGGAGCTCTGGAGGTATGGAGCTCTGGAGGTATGGAGCTATGGAGCCCTGGAGCTCTGGAGGTATGGAGCTATGGTGCTATGGAGCTCTGAAGCCATGGAGCTCTGGTGCTATGGAGCTCTGGAGCTCTGGAGGTATGGAGCTCTGGAGGTATGGAGCTATGGAGCCCTGGAGCTCTGGAGGTATGGAGCTATGGTGCTATGGAGCTCTGAAGCCATGGAGCTCTGGTGCTATGGAGCTCTGGAGCTCTGGAGGTATGGAGCTCTGGAGGTATGGAGCTCTGGAGGTATGGAGCTATGGAGCCCTGGAGCTCTGGAGGTATGGAGCTATGGTGCTATGGAGCTCTGAAGCCATGGAGCTCTGGTGCTATGGAGCTCTGGAGCTCTGGAGGTATGGAGCTCTGGAGGTATGGAGCTCTGGAGGTATGGAGCTATGGAGCCCTGGAGCTCTGGAGGTATGGAGCTATGGTGCTATGGAGCTCTGAAGCCATGGAGCTCTGGTGCTATGGAGCTCTGGAGGTATGGAGCTCTGGAGGTATGGAGCTCTGGAGGTATGGAGCTATGGAGCCCTGGAGCTCTGGAGGTATGGAGCTATGGTGCTATGGAGCTCTGAAGCCATGGAGCTCTGGTGCTATGGAGCTATGGAGCTCTGGTGCTATGGAGCTATGGAGGTATGGAGCCACCAGCCAGCACCCTCCGTGGCTGGATCAATGGAAGTGTTTTAGGTACCAGGCAGCCAAAGGGCCGAGGCCTCACGCTCGACCACGCCGGCGCAGAGTTCCAGCCGCTCGGATAAGCTCTGTCACTCACCCGCCGCGCAGCCACCGGTAACGGGGAAATGTCGCCGCCTTGTGGACACGCCGTTGTAAATGAATGGGCTTTCGCACTTAGTGCAATTTTCGCCAACTCTCTGACTGGAGCTATGGAAGTATGGAGCTATGGAGCCACCAGCCACCCAGGCTGGAGCTATGGAGCTCTGGAGGTATGGAGCTCTGGTGCTATGGAAGTATGGAGCTATGGAGCTATGGAAGTATGGAGCTATGGAGCTATGGAGCTCTGGAAGTATGGAGCTATGGAGCTCTGGAGGTATGGAGCTATGGAGCCCTGGAGCCCTGGAGCTATGGAGCCCTGGAGCTATGGAGCTATGGAGCCCTGGAGCTATGGAGCTATGGAGCCCTGGAGCTATGGAGCTATGGAGCTCTGGTGCTATGGAGCTATGGAGCTCTGGTGCTATGGAGCTATGGAGCTCTGGTGCTATGGAGCTATGGAGCTCTGGTGCTATGGAGCTATGGAGCTCTGGTGCTATGGAGCTATGGAGCTCTGGTGCTATGGAGCTATGGAGCTCTGGTGCTATGGAGCTATGGAGCTCTGGAAGTATGGAGCTATGGAGCTCTGGAGGTATGGAGCTATGGAGCCCTGGAGCTATGGAGCCCTGGAGCTATGGAAGTATGGAGCTCTGGTGCTATGGAGCTATGGAGCTCTGGTGCTATGGAGCTATGGAGCTCTGGAGCTATGGAGCTCTGGAGGTATGGAGCTATGGAGCTATGGAGCTCTGGAGGTATGGAGCTATGGAGCTATGGAAGTATGGAGCTCTGGTGCTATGGAGCTATGGAGCTCTGGTGCTATGGAGCTATGGAGCTCTGGTGCTATGGAGCTATGGAGCTATGGAGCTCTGGAAGTATGGAGCTCTGGTGCTATGGAGCTATGGAGCTCTGGTGCTATGGAGCTATGGAGCTCTGGTGCTATGGAGCTATGGAGCTCTGGTGCTATGGAGCTCTGGTGCTATGGAGCTCTGGTGCTATGGAGCTATGGAGCTCTGGTGCTATGGAGCTATGGAGCTCTGGAGGTATGGAGCTCTGGAGGTATGGAGCTCTGGAGGTATGGAGCTTTGGAGCCCTGGAGCTCTGGAGGTATGGAGCTATGGTGCTATGGAGCTCTGAAGCCATGGAGCTCTGGTGCTATGGAGCTCTGGAGCTCTGGAGGTATGGAGCTCTGGAGGTATGGAGCTATGGAGCCCTGGAGCTCTGGAGGTATGGAGCTATGGTGCTATGGAGCTCTGAAGCCATGGAGCTCTGGTGCTATGGAGCTCTGGAGCTCTGGAGGTATGGAGCTCTGGAGGTATGGAGCTATGGAGCCCTGGAGCTCTGGAGGTATGGAGCTATGGTGCTATGGAGCTCTGAAGCCATGGAGCTCTGGTGCTATGGAGCTCTGGAGCTCTGGAGGTATGGAGCTCTGGAGGTATGGAGCTCTGGAGGTATGGAGCTATGGAGCCCTGGAGCTCTGGAGGTATGGAGCTATGGTGCTATGGAGCTCTGAAGCCATGGAGCTCTGGTGCTATGGAGCTCTGGAGGTATGGAGCTCTGGAGGTATGGAGCTCTGGAGGTATGGAGCTATGGAGCCCTGGAGCTCTGGAGGTATGGAGCTATGGTGCTATGGAGCTCTGAAGCCATGGAGCTCTGGTGCTATGGAGCTATGGAGCTCTGGTGCTATGGAGCTATGGAGGTATGGAGCCACCAGCCAGCACCCTCCGTGGCTGGATCAATGGAAGTGTTTTAGGTACCAGGCAGCCAAAGGGCCGAGGCCTCACGCTCGACCACGCCGGCGCAGAGTTCCAGCCGCTCGGATAAGCTCTGTCACTCACCCGCCGCGCAGCCACCGGTAACGGGGAAATGTCGCCGCCTTGTGGACACGCCGTTGTAAATGAATGGGCTTTCGCACTTAGTGCAATTTTCGCCAACTCTCTGACTTAGAGCTATGGAAGTATGGAGCTATGGAGCCACCAGCCACCCAGGCTGGAGCTCTGGAGCTCTGGAGGTATGGAGCTCTGGTGCTATGGAAGTATGGAGCTCTGGTGCTATGGAAGTATGGAGCTATGGAGGTATGGAAGTATGGAGCTATGGAAGTATGGAGCTATGGAGCTCTGGAAGTATGGAGCTATGGAGCTCTGGAGGTATGGAGCCCTGGAGCTATGGAAGTATGGAGCTCTGGTGCTATGGAGCTATGGAGCTCTGGTGCTATGGAGCTATGGAGCTATGGAGCTCTGGAGCTATGGAGCTCTGGAGGTATGGAGCTATGGAGCTATGGAGCTCTGGAGGTATGGAGCTATGGAGCTATGGAAGTATGGAGCTCTGGTGCTATGGAGCTATGGAGCTCTGGTGCTATGGAGCTATGGAGCTATGGAGCTCTGGAAGTATGGAGCTCTGGAGCTATGGAGCCCTGGAGCTCTGGAGGTATGGAGCTATGGTGCTATGGAGCTCTGAAGCCATGGAGCTCTGGTGCTATGGAGCTATGGAGCTCTGGTGCTATGGAGCTATGGAGGTATGGAGCCACCAGCCAGCACCCTCCGTGGCTGGATCAATGGAAGTGTTTTAGGTACCAGGCAGCCAAAGGGCCGAGGCCTCACGCTCGACCACGCCGGCGCAGAGTTCCAGCCGCTCGGATAAGCTCTGTCACTCACCCGCCGCGCAGCCACCGGTAACGGGGAAATGTCGCCGCCTTGTGGACACGCCGTTGTAAATGAATGGGCTTTCGCACTTAGTGCAATTTTCGCCAACTCTCTGACTGGAGCTATGGAAGTATGGAGCTATGGAGCCACCAGCCACCCAGGCTGGAGCTATGGAGCTCTGGAGGTATGGAGCTCTGGTGCTATGGAAGTATGGAGCTATGGAGCTATGGAAGTATGGAGCTATGGAGCTATGGAGCTCTGGAAGTATGGAGCTATGGAGCTCTGGAGGTATGGAGCCCTGGAGCCCTGGAGCTATGGAGCCCTGGAGCTATGGAGCTATGGAGCTATGGAGCCCTGGAGCTATGGAGCTATGGAGCCCTGGAGCTATGGAGCTATGGAGCTCTGGTGCTATGGAGCTATGGAGCTCTGGTGCTATGGAGCTATGGAGCTCTGGTGCTATGGAGCTATGGAGCTCTGGTGCTATGGAGCTATGGAGCTCTGGAAGTATGGAGCTATGGAGCTCTGGAGGTATGGAGCTATGGAGCTCTGGAGGTATGGAGCTATGGAGCCCTGGAGCTATGGAGCCCTGGAGCTATGGAAGTATGGAGCTCTGGTGCTATGGAGCTATGGAGCTCTGGTGCTATGGAGCTATGGAGCTCTGGAGCTATGGAGCTCTGGAGGTATGGAGCTATGGAGCTCTGGAGGTATGGAGCTATGGAGCTATGGAAGTATGGAGCTCTGGTGCTATGGAGCTATGGAGCTCTGGTGCTATGGAGCTATGGAGCTCTGGTGCTATGGAGCTATGGAGCTATGGAGCTCTGGAAGTATGGAGCTCTGGTGCTATGGAGCTATGGAGCTCTGGTGCTATGGAGCTATGGAGCTATGGTGCTATGGAGCTATGGAGCTCTGGTGCTATGGAGCTATGGTGCTATGGAGCTCTGGTGCTATGGAGCTATGGAGCTCTGGTGCTATGGAGCTATGGAGCTCTGGAGGTATGGAGCTCTGGAGGTATGGAGCTCTGGAGGTATGGAGCTTTGGAGCCCTGGAGCTCTGGAGGTATGGAGCTATGGTGCTATGGAGCTCTGAAGCCATGGAGCTCTGGTGCTATGGAGCTATGGAGCTCTGGTGCTATGGAGCTATGGAGGTATGGAGCTATGGAGCCCTGGAGCTCTGGAGGTATGGAGCTATGGTGCTATGGAGCTCTGAAGCCATGGAGCTCTGGTGCTATGGAGCTCTGGAGCTCTGGAGGTATGGAGCTCTGGAGGTATGGAGCTATGGAGCCCTGGAGCTCTGGAGGTATGGAGCTATGGTGCTATGGAGCTCTGAAGCCATGGAGCTCTGGTGCTATGGAGCTCTGGAGCTCTGGAGGTATGGAGCTCTGGAGGTATGGAGCTCTGGAGGTATGGAGCTATGGAGCCCTGGAGCTCTGGAGGTATGGAGCTATGGTGCTATGGAGCTCTGAAGCCATGGAGCTCTGGTGCTATGGAGCTCTGGAGGTATGGAGCTCTGGAGGTATGGAGCTCTGGAGGTATGGAGCTATGGAGCCCTGGAGCTCTGGAGGTATGGAGCTATGGTGCTATGGAGCTCTGAAGCCATGGAGCTCTGGTGCTATGGAGCTATGGAGCTCTGGTGCTATGGAGCTATGGAGGTATGGAGCCACCAGCCAGCACCCTCCGTGGCTGGATCAATGGAAGTGTTTTAGGTACCAGGCAGCCAAAGGGCCGAGGCCTCACGCTCGACCACGCCGGCGCAGAGTTCCAGCCGCTCGGATAAGCTCTGTCACTCACCCGCCGCGCAGCCACCGGTAACGGGGAAATGTCGCCGCCTTGTGGACACGCCGTTGTAAATGAATGGGCTTTCGCACTTAGTGCAATTTTCGCCAACTCTCTGACTTAGAGCTATGGAAGTATGGAGCTATGGAGCCACCAGCCACTTAGGCTGGAGCTCTGGAGCTCTGGAGGTATGGAGCTCTGGTGCTATGGAAGTATGGAGCTCTAGTGCTATGGAAGTATGGAGCTATGGAGGTATGGAAGTATGGAGCTATGGAAGTATGGAGCTATGGAGCTCTGGAAGTATGGAGCTATGGAGCTCTGGAGGTATGGAGCCCTGGAGCTATGGAAGTATGGAGCTCTGGTGCTATGGAGCTATGGAGCTCTGGTGCTATGGAGCTATGGAGCTATGGAGCTCTGGAGCTATGGAGCTCTGGAGGTATGGAGCTATGGAGCTATGGAGCTCTGGAGGTATGGAGCTATGGAGCTATGGAAGTATGGAGCTCTGGTGCTATGGAGCTATGGAGCTCTGGTGCTATGGAGCTATGGAGCTCTGGTGCTATGGAGCTATGGAGCTCTGGAAGTATGGAGCTCTGGTGCTATGGAGCTATGGAGCTCTGGTGCTATGGAGCTATGGAGCTCTGGTGCTATGGAGCTCTGGTGCTATGGAGCTCTGGTGCTATGGAGCTATGGAGCTCTGGTGCTATGGAGCTCTGGAGGTATGGAGCTCTGGAGGTATGGAGCTCTGGAGGTATGGAGCTATGGAGCCCTGGAGCTCTGGAGGTATGGAGCTATGGTGCTATGGAGCTCTGAAGCCATGGAGCTCTGGTGCTATGGAGCTATGGAGCTCTGGTGCTATGGAGCTATGGAGCTATGGAGCTATGGAGCTCTGGAAGTATGGAGCTCTGGTGCTATGGAGCTATGGAGCTCTGGTGCTATGGAGCTATGGAGCTCTGGTGCTATGGAGCTATGGAGCTCTGGTGCTATGGAGCTCTGGTGCTATGGAGCTCTGGTGCTATGGAGCTATGGAGCTCTGGTGCTATGGAGCTATGGAGCTCTGGAGGTATGGAGCTCTGGAGGTATGGAGCTCTGGAGGTATGGAGCTATGGAGCCCTGGAGCTCTGGAGGTATGGAGCTATGGTGCTATGGAGCTCTGAAGCCATGGAGCTCTGGTGCTATGGAGCTCTGGAGCTCTGGAGGTATGGAGCTCTGGAGGTATGGAGCTATGGAGCCCTGGAGCTCTGGAGGTATGGAGCTATGGTGCTATGGAGCTCTGAAGCCATGGAGCTCTGGTGCTATGGAGCTCTGGAGCTCTGGAGGTATGGAGCTCTGGAGGTATGGAGCTCTGGAGGTATGGAGCTATGGAGCCCTGGAGCTCTGGAGGTATGGAGCTATGGTGCTATGGAGCTCTGAAGCCATGGAGCTCTGGTGCTATGGAGCTCTGGAGGTATGGAGCTCTGGAGGTATGGAGCTCTGGAGGTATGGAGCTATGGAGCCCTGGAGCTCTGGAGGTATGGAGCTATGGTGCTATGGAGCTCTGAAGCCATGGAGCTCTGGTGCTATGGAGCTCTGGAGGTATGGAGCTCTGGAGGTATGGAGCTCTGGAGGTATGGAGCTATGGAGCCCTGGAGCTCTGGAGGTATGGAGCTATGGTGCTATGGAGCTCTGAAGCCATGGAGCTCTGGTGCTATGGAGCTATGGAGCTCTGGTGCTATGGAGCTATGGAGGTATGGAGCCACCAGCCAGCACCCTCCGTGGCTGGATCAATGGAAGTGTTTTAGGTACCAGGCAGCCAAAGGGCCGAGGCCTCACGCTCGACCACGCCGGCGCAGAGTTCCAGCCGCTCGGATAAGCTCTGTCACTCACCCGCCGCGCAGCCACCGGTAACGGGGAAATGTCGCCGCCTTGTGGACACGCCGTTGTAAATGAATGGGCTTTCGCACTTAGTGCAATTTTCGCCAACTCTCTGACTGGAGCTATGGAAGTATGGAGCTATGGAGCCACCAGCCACCCAGGCTGGAGCTATGGAGCTCTGGAGGTATGGAGCTCTGGTGCTATGGAAGTATGGAGCTATGGAGCTATGGAAGTATGGAGCTATGGAGCTATGGAGCTCTGGAAGTATGGAGCTATGGAGCTCTGGAGGTATGGAGCTATGGAGCCCTGGAGCCCTGGAGCTATGGAGCCCTGGAGCTATGGAGCTATGGAGCCCTGGAGCTATGGAGCTATGGAGCCCTGGAGCTATGGAGCTATGGAGCTCTGGTGCTATGGAGCTATGGAGCTCTGGTGCTATGGAGCTATGGAGCTCTGGTGCTATGGAGCTATGGAGCTCTGGTGCTATGGAGCTATGGAGCTCTGGAAGTATGGAGCTATGGAGCTCTGGAGGTATGGAGCTATGGAGCTCTGGAGGTATGGAGCTATGGAGCCCTGGAGCTATGGAGCCCTGGAGCTATGGAAGTATGGAGCTCTGGTGCTATGGAGCTATGGAGCTCTGGTGCTATGGAGCTATGGAGCTCTGGAGCTATGGAGCTCTGGAGGTATGGAGCTATGGAGCTCTGGAGGTATGGAGCTATGGAGCTATGGAAGTATGGAGCTCTGGTGCTATGGAGCTATGGAGCTCTGGTGCTATGGAGCTATGGAGCTCTGGTGCTATGGAGCTATGGAGCTATGGAGCTCTGGAAGTATGGAGCTCTGGTGCTATGGAGCTATGGAGCTCTGGTGCTATGGAGCTATGGAGCTCTGGTGCTATGGAGCTATGGAGCTCTGGTGCTATGGAGCTATGGTGCTATGGAGCTCTGGTGCTATGGAGCTATGGAGCTCTGGTGCTATGGAGCTATGGAGCTCTGGAGGTATGGAGCTCTGGAGGTATGGAGCTCTGGAGGTATGGAGCTTTGGAGCCCTGGAGCTCTGGAGGTATGGAGCTATGGTGCTATGGAGCTCTGAAGCCATGGAGCTCTGGTGCTATGGAGCTATGGAGCTCTGGTGCTATGGAGCTATGGAGGTATGGAGCTATGGAGCCCTGGAGCTCTGGAGGTATGGAGCTATGGTGCTATGGAGCTCTGAAGCCATGGAGCTCTGGTGCTATGGAGCTCTGGAGCTCTGGAGGTATGGAGCTCTGGAGGTATGGAGCTATGGAGCCCTGGAGCTCTGGAGGTATGGAGCTATGGTGCTATGGAGCTCTGAAGCCATGGAGCTCTGGTGCTATGGAGCTCTGGAGCTCTGGAGGTATGGAGCTCTGGAGGTATGGAGCTCTGGAGGTATGGAGCTATGGAGCCCTGGAGCTCTGGAGGTATGGAGCTATGGTGCTATGGAGCTCTGAAGCCATGGAGCTCTGGTGCTATGGAGCTCTGGAGGTATGGAGCTCTGGAGGTATGGAGCTCTGGAGGTATGGAGCTATGGAGCCCTGGAGCTCTGGAGGTATGGAGCTATGGTGCTATGGAGCTCTGAAGCCATGGAGCTCTGGTGCTATGGAGCTATGGAGCTCTGGTGCTATGGAGCTATGGAGGTATGGAGCCACCAGCCAGCACCCTCCGTGGCTGGATCAATGGAAGTGTTTTAGGTACCAGGCAGCCAAAGGGCCGAGGCCTCACGCTCGACCACGCCGGCGCAGAGTTCCAGCCGCTCGGATAAGCTCTGTCACTCACCCGCCGCGCAGCCACCGGTAACGGGGAAATGTCGCCGCCTTGTGGACACGCCGTTGTAAATGAATGGGCTTTCGCACTTAGTGCAATTTTCGCCAACTCTCTGACTTAGAGCTATGGAAGTATGGAGCTATGGAGCCACCAGCCACCCAGGCTGGAGCTCTGGAGCTCTGGAGGTATGGAGCTCTGGTGCTATGGAAGTATGGAGCTCTGGTGCTATGGAAGTATGGAGCTATGGAGGTATGGAAGTATGGAGCTATGGAAGTATGGAGCTATGGAGCTCTGGAAGTATGGAGCTATGGAGCTCTGGAGGTATGGAGCTATGGAGCCCTGGAGCCCTGGAGCTATGGAGCTCTGGTGCTATGGAGGTATGGAGCTCTGGAGGTATGGAGCTCTGGAGGTATGGAGCTATGGAGCTATGGAGCCCTGGAGCTATGGAGCTATGGAGCCCTGGAGCTATGGAGCTATGGAGCCCTGGAGCTATGGAGCTATGGAGCTCTGGTGCTATGGAGCTATGGAGCTCTGGTGCTATGGAGCTATGGAGCTCTGGTGCTATGGAGCTATGGAGCTCTGGTGCTATGGAGCTATGGAGCTCTGGAAGTATGGAGCTATGGAGCTCTGGAGGTATGGAGCTATGGAGCCCTGGAGCTATGGAGCCCTGGAGCTATGGAAGTATGGAGCTCTGGTGCTATGGAGCTATGGAGCTCTGGTGCTATGGAGCTATGGAGCTCTGGAGCTATGGAGCTCTGGAGGTATGGAGCTATGGAGCTATGGAGCTATGGAGCTCTGGAGGTATGGAGCTATGGAGCTATGGAAGTATGGAGCTCTGGTGCTATGGAGCTATGGAGCTCTGGTGCTATGGAGCTATGGAGCTCTGGTGCTATGGAGCTATGGAGCTCTGGAAGTATGGAGCTCTGGTGCTATGGAGCTATGGAGCTCTGGTGCTATGGAGCTATGGAGCTCTGGTGCTATGGAGCTATGGAGCTCTGGTGCTATGGAGCTCTGGTGCTATGGAGCTCTGGTGCTATGGAGCTATGGAGCTCTGGTGCTATGGAGCTATGGAGCTCTGGAGGTATGGAGCTCTGGAGGTATGGAGCTCTGGAGGTATGGAGCTTTGGAGCCCTGGAGCTCTGGAGGTATGGAGCTATGGTGCTATGGAGCTCTGAAGCCATGGAGCTCTGGTGCTATGGAGCTCTGGAGCTCTGGAGGTATGGAGCTCTGGAGGTATGGAGCTATGGAGCCCTGGAGCTCTGGAGGTATGGAGCTAGGTTGCTATGGAGCTCTGAAGCCATGGAGCTCTGGTGCTATGGAGCTCTGGAGCTCTGGAGGTATGGAGCTCTGGAGGTATGGAGCTATGGAGCCCTGGAGCTCTGGAGGTATGGAGCTATGGTGCTATGGAGCTCTGAAGCCATGGAGCTCTGGTGCTATGGAGCTCTGGAGCTCTGGAGGTATGGAGCTCTGGAGGTATGGAGCTCTGGAGGTATGGAGCTATGGAGCCCTGGAGCTCTGGAGGTATGGAGCTATGGTGCTATGGAGCTCTGAAGCCATGGAGCTCTGGTGCTATGGAGCTCTGGAGGTATGGAGCTCTGGAGGTATGGAGCTCTGGAGGTATGGAGCTATGGAGCCCTGGAGCTCTGGAGGTATGGAGCTATGGTGCTATGGAGCTCTGAAGCCATGGAGCTCTGGTGCTATGGAGCTCTGGAGGTATGGAGCTCTGGAGGTATGGAGCTCTGGAGGTATGGAGCTATGGAGCCCTGGAGCTCTGGAGGTATGGAGCTATAGTGCTATGGAGCTCTGAAGCCATGGAGCTCTGGTGCTATGGAGCTCTGGAGGTATGGAGCTCTGGAGGTATGGAGCTCTGGAGGTATGGAGCTATGGAGCCCTGGAGCTCTGGAGGTATGGAGCTATGGTGCTATGGAGCTCTGAAGCCATGGTGCTCTGGTGCTATGGAGCTATGGAGCTCTGGTGCTATGGAGCTATGGAGGTATGGAGCCACCAGCCAGCACCCTCCGTGGCTGGATCAATGGAAGTGTTTTAGGTACCAGGCAGCCAAAGGGCCGAGGCCTCACGCTCGACCACGCCGGCGCAGAGTTCCAGCCGCTCGGATAAGCTCTGTCACTCACCCGCCGCGCAGCCACCGGTAACGGGGAAATGTCGCCGCCTTGTGGACACGCCGTTGTAAATGAATGGGCTTTCGGACTTAGTGCAATTTTCGCCAACTCTCTGACTTAGAGCTATGGAAGTATGGAGCTATGGAGCCACCAGCCACCCAGGCTGGAGCTCTGGAGCTCTGGAGGTATGGAGCTCTGGTGCTATGGAAGTATGGAGCTCTGGTGCTATGGAAGTATGGAGCTATGGAGGTATGGAAGTATGGAGCTATGGAAGTATGGAGCTATGGAGCTCTGGAAGTATGGAGCTATGGAGCTCTGGAGGTATGGAGCCCTGGAGCTATGGAGCCCTGGAGCTATGGAAGTATGGAGCTCTGGTGCTATGGAGCTATGGAGCTCTGGTGCTATGGAGCTATGGAGCTATGGAGCTCTGGAGCTATGGAGCTCTGGAGGTATGGAGCTATGGAGCTATGGAGCTCTGGAGGTATGGAGCTATGGAGCTATGGAAGTATGGAGCTCTGGTGCTATGGAGCTATGGAGCTCTGGTGCTATGGAGCTATGGAGCTCTGGTGCTATGGAGCTATGGAGCTATGGAGCTCTGGAAGTATGGAGCTCTGGTGCTATGGAGCTATGGAGCTCTGGTGCTATGGAGCTATGGAGCTCTGGTGCTATGGAGCTCTGGTGCTATGGAGCTCTGGTGCTATGGAGCTATGGAGCTCTGGTGCTATGGAGCTATGGAGCTCTGGAGGTATGGAGCTCTGGAGGTATGGAGCTCTGGAGGTATGGAGCTATGGAGCCCTGGAGCTCTGGAGGTATGGAGCTATGGTGCTATGGAGCTCTGAAGCCATGGAGCTCTGGTGCTATGGAGCTCTGGAGCTCTGGAGGTATGGAGCTCTGGAGGTATGGAGCTATGGAGCCCTGGAGCTCTGGAGGTATGGAGCTATGGAGCTCTGAAGCCATGGAGCTCTGGTGCTATGGAGCTCTGGAGCTCTGGAGGTATGGAGCTCTGGAGGTATGGAGCTATGGAGCCCTGGAGCTCTGGAGGTATGGAGCTATGGTGCTATGGAGCTCTGAAGCCATGGAGCTCTGGTGCTATGGAGCTCTGGAGGTATGGAGCTCTGGAGGTATGGAGCTCTGGAGGTATGGAGCTATGGAGCCCTGGAGCTCTGGAGGTATGGAGCTATGGTGCTATGGAGCTCTGAAGCCATGGAGCTCTGGTGCTATGGAGCTCTGGAGGTATGGAGCTCTGGAGGTATGGAGCTCTGGAGGTATGGAGCTATGGAGCCCTGGAGCTCTGGAGGTATGGAGCTATGGTGCTATGGAGCTCTGAAGCCATGGAGCTCTGGTGCTATGGAGCTATGGAGCTCTGGTGCTATGGAGCTATGGAGGTATGGAGCCACCAGCCAGCACCCTCCGTGGCTGGATCAATGGAAGTGTTTTAGGTACCAGGCAGCCAAAGGGCCGAGGCCTCACGCTCGACCACGCCGGCGCAGAGTTCCAGCCGCTCGGATAAGCTCTGTCACTCACCCGCCGCGCAGCCACCGGTAACGGGGAAATGTCGCCGCCTGGCGGACACGCCGTTGTAAATGAATGGGCTTTCGCACTTAGTGCAATTTTCGCCAACTCTCTGACTTAGAGCTATGGAAGTATGGAGCTATGGAGCCACCAGCCACCCAGGCTGGAGCTATGGAGCTCTGGAGGTATGGAGCTCAGGTGCTATGGAAGTATGGAGCTATGGAGCTATGGAAGTATGGAGCTATGGAGCTATGGAGCTCTGGAAGTATGGAGCTATGGAGCTCTGGAGGTATGGAGCTATGGAGCCCTGGAGCCCTGGAGCTATGGAGCTCTGGTGCTATGGAGGTATGGAGCTCTGGAGGTATGGAGCTCTGGAGGTATGGAGCTATGGAGCTATGGAGCCCTGGAGCTATGGAGCTATGGAGCCCTGGAGCTATGGAGCTATGGAGCCCTGGAGCTATGGAGCTATGGAGCTCTGGTGCTATGGAGCTATGGAGCTCTGGTGCTATGGAGCTATGGAGCTCTGGTGCTATGGAGCTATGGAGCTCTGGTGCTATGGAGCTATGGAGCTCTGGAAGTATGGAGCTATGGAGCTCTGGAGGTATGGAGCTATGGAGCCCTGGAGCTATGGAGCCCTGGAGCTATGGAAGTATGGAGCTCTGGTGCTATGGAGCTATGGAGCTCTGGTGCTATGGAGCTATGGAGCTCTGGAGCTATGGAGCTCTGGAGGTATGGAGCTATGGAGCTATGGAGCTCTGGAGGTATGGAGCTATGGAGCTATGGAAGTATGGAGCTCTGGTGCTATGGAGCTATGGAGCTCTGGTGCTATGGAGCTATGGAGCTCTGGTGCTATGGAGCTATGGAGCTATGGAGCTCTGGAAGTATGGAGCTCTGGTGCTATGGAGCTATGGAGCTCTGGTGCTATGGAGCTATGGAGCTCTGGTGCTATGGAGCTATGGAGCTCTGGTGCTATGGAGCTCTGGTGCTATGGAGCTCTGGTGCTATGGAGCTATGGAGCTCTGGTGCTATGGAGCTATGGAGCTCTGGAGGTATGGAGCTCTGGAGGTATGGAGCTCTGGAGGTATGGAGCTTTGGAGCCCTGGAGCTCTGGAGGTATGGAGCTATGGTGCTATGGAGCTCTGAAGCCATGGAGCTCTGGTGCTATGGAGCTCTGGAGCTCTGGAGGTATGGAGCTCTGGAGGTATGGAGCTATGGAGCCCTGGAGCTCTGGAGGTATGGAGCTATGGTGCTATGGAGCTCTGAAGCCATGGAGCTCTGGTGCTATGGAGCTCTGGAGCTCTGGAGGTATGGAGCTCTGGAGGTATGGAGCTATGGAGCCCTGGAGCTCTGGAGGTATGGAGCTATGGTGCTATGGAGCTCTGAAGCCATGGAGCTCTGGTGCTATGGAGCTCTGGAGCTCTGGAGGTATGGAGCTCTGGAGGTATGGAGCTCTGGAGGTATGGAGCTATGGAGCCCTGGAGCTCTGGAGGTATGGAGCTATGGTGCTATGGAGCTCTGAAGCCATGGAGCTCTGGTGCTATGGAGCTCTGGAGGTATGGAGCTCTGGAGGTATGGAGCTCTGGAGGTATGGAGCTATGGAGCCCTGGAGCTCTGGAGGTATGGAGCTATGGTGCTATGGAGCTCTGAAGCCATGGAGCTCTGGTGCTATGGAGCTATGGAGCTCTGGTGCTATGGAGCTATGGAGGTATGGAGCCACCAGCCAGCACCCTCCGTGGCTGGATCAATGGAAGTGTTTTAGGTACCAGGCAGCCAAAGGGCCGAGGCCTCACGCTCGACCACGCCGGCGCAGAGTTCCAGCCGCTCGGATAAGCTCTGTCACTCACCCGCCGCGCAGCCACCGGTAACGGGGAAATGTCGCCGCCTTGTGGACACGCCGTTGTAAATGAATGGGCTTTCGCACTTAGTGCAATTTTCGCCAACTCTCTGACTTAGAGCTATGGAAGTATGGAGCTATGGAGCCACCAGCCACCCAGGCTGGAGCTCTGGAGCTCTGGAGGTATGGAGCTCTGGTGCTATGGAAGTATGGAGCTCTGGTGCTATGGAAGTATGGAGCTATGGAGGTATGGAAGTATGGAGCTATGGAAGTATGGAGCTATGGAGCTATGGAGCTCTGGAGGTATGGAGCCCTGGAGCTATGGAGCCCTGGAGCTATGGAAGTATGGAGCTCTGGTGCTATGGAGCTATGGAGCTCTGGTGCTATGGAGCTATGGAGCTATGGAGCTCTGGAGCTATGGAGCTCTGGAGGTATGCAGCTATGGAGCTATGGAGCTCTGGAGGTATGGAGCTATGGAGCTATGGAAGTATGGAGCTCTGGTGCTATGGAGCTATGGAGCTCTGGTGCTATGGAGCTATGGAGCTCTGGTGCTATGGAGCTATGGAGCTATGGAGCTCTGGAAGTATGGAGCTCTGGTGCTATGGAGCTATGGAGCTCTGGTGCTATGGAGCTATGGAGCTCTGGTGCTATGGAGCTATGGAGCTCTGGTGCTATGGAGCTCTGGTGCTATGGAGCTCTGGTGCTATGGAGCTATGGAGCTCTGGTGCTATGGAGCTATGGAGCTCTGGAGGTATGGAGCTCTGGAGGTATGGAGCTCTGGAGGTATGGAGCTATGGAGCCCTGGAGCTCTGGAGGTATGGAGCTATGGTGCTATGGAGCTCTGAAGCCATGGAGCTCTGGTGCTATGGAGCTCTGGAGCTCTGGAGGTATGGAGCTCTGGAGGTATGGAGCTATGGAGCCCTGGAGCTCTGGAGGTATGGAGCTATGGAGCTCTGAAGCCATGGAGCTCTGGTGCTATGGAGCTCTGGAGCTCTGGAGGTATGGAGCTCTGGAGGTATGGAGCTCTGGAGGTATGGAGCTATGGAGCCCTGGAGCTCTGGAGGTATGGAGCTATGGTGCTATGGAGCTCTGAAGCCATGGAGCTCTGGTGCTATGGAGCTCTGGAGGTATGGAGCTCTGGAGGTATGGAGCTCTGGAGGTATGGAGCTATGGAGCCCTGGAGCTCTGGAGGTATGGAGCTATGGTGCTATGGAGCTCTGAAGCCATGGAGCTCTGGTGCTATGGAGCTCTGGAGGTATGGAGCTCTGGAGGTATGGAGCTCTGGAGGTATGGAGCTATGGAGCCCTGGAGCTCTGGAGGTATGGAGCTATGGTGCTATGGAGCTCTGAAGCCATGGAGCTCTGGTGCTATGGAGCTATGGAGCTCTGGTGCTATGGAGCTATGGAGGTATGGAGCCACCAGCCAGCACCCTCCGTGGCTGGATCAATGGAAGTGTTTTAGGTACCAGGCAGCCAAAGGGCCGAGGCCTCACGCTCGACCACGCCGGCGCAGAGTTCCAGCCGCTCGGATAAGCTCTGTCACTCACCCGCCGCGCAGCCACCGGTAACGGGGAAATGTCGCCGCCTGGCGGACACGCCGTTGTAAATGAATGGGCTTTCGCACTTAGTGCAATTTTCGCCAACTCTCTGACTTAGAGCTATGGAAGTATGGAGCTATGGAGCCACCAGCCACCCAGGCTGGAGCTATGGAGCTCTGGAGGTATGGAGCTCAGGTGCTATGGAAGTATGGAGCTATGGAGCTATGGAAGTATGGAGCTATGGAGCTATGGAGCTCTGGAAGTATGGAGCTATGGAGCTCTGGAGGTATGGAGCTATGGAGCCCTGGAGCCCTGGAGCTATGGAGCTCTGGTGCTATGGAGGTATGGAGCTCTGGAGGTATGGAGCTCTGGAGGTATGGAGCTATGGAGCTATGGAGCCCTGGAGCTATGGAGCTATGGAGCCCTGGAGCTATGGAGCTATGGAGCCCTGGAGCTATGGAGCTATGGAGCTCTGGTGCTATGGAGCTATGGAGCTCTGGTGCTATGGAGCTATGGAGCTCTGGTGCTATGGAGCTATGGAGCTCTGGTGCTATGGAGCTATGGAGCTCTGGAAGTATGGAGCTATGGAGCTCTGGAGGTATGGAGCTATGGAGCCCTGGAGCTATGGAGCCCTGGAGCTATGGAAGTATGGAGCTCTGGTGCTATGGAGCTATGGAGCTCTGGTGCTATGGAGCTATGGAGCTCTGGAGCTCTGGAGCTATGGAGCTCTGGAGGTATGGAGCTATGGAGCTATGGAGCTCTGGAGGTATGGAGCTATGGAGCTATGGAAGTATGGAGCTCTGGTGCTATGGAGCTATGGAGCTCTGGTGCTATGGAGCTATGGAGCTCTGGTGCTATGGAGCTATGGAGCTATGGAGCTCTGGAAGTATGGAGCTCTGGTGCTATGGAGCTATGGAGCTCTGGTGCTATGGAGCTATGGAGCTCTGGTGCTATGGAGCTATGGAGCTCTGGTGCTATGGAGCTCTGGTGCTATGGAGCTCTGGTGCTATGGAGCTATGGAGCTCTGGTGCTATGGAGCTATGGAGCTCTGGAGGTATGGAGCTCTGGAGGTATGGAGCTCTGGAGGTATGGAGCTTTGGAGCCCTGGAGCTCTGGAGGTATGGAGCTATGGTGCTATGGAGCTCTGAAGCCATGGAGCTCTGGTGCTATGGAGCTCTGGAGCTCTGGAGGTATGGAGCTCTGGAGGTATGGAGCTATGGAGCCCTGGAGCTCTGGAGGTATGGAGCTATGGTGCTATGGAGCTCTGAAGCCATGGAGCTCTGGTGCTATGGAGCTCTGGAGCTCTGGAGGTATGGAGCTCTGGAGGTATGGAGCTATGGAGCCCTGGAGCTCTGGAGGTATGGAGCTATGGTGCTATGGAGCTCTGAAGCCATGGAGCTCTGGTGCTATGGAGCTCTGGAGCTCTGGAGGTATGGAGCTCTGGAGGTATGGAGCTCTGGAGGTATGGAGCTATGGAGCCCTGGAGCTCTGGAGGTATGGAGCTATGGTGCTATGGAGCTCTGAAGCCATGGAGCTCTGGTGCTATGGAGCTCTGGAGGTATGGAGCTCTGGAGGTATGGAGCTCTGGAGGTATGGAGCTATGGAGCCCTGGAGCTCTGGAGGTATGGAGCTATGGTGCTATGGAGCTCTGAAGCCATGGAGCTCTGGTGCTATGGAGCTATGGAGCTCTGGTGCTATGGAGCTATGGAGGTATGGAGCCACCAGCCAGCACCCTCCGTGGCTGGATCAATGGAAGTGTTTTAGGTACCAGGCAGCCAAAGGGCCGAGGCCTCACGCTCGACCACGCCGGCGCAGAGTTCCAGCCGCTCGGATAAGCTCTGTCACTCACCCGCCGCGCAGCCACCGGTAACGGGGAAATGTCGCCGCCTTGTGGACACGCCGTTGTAAATGAATGGGCTTTCGCACTTAGTGCAATTTTCGCCAACTCTCTGACTTAGAGCTATGGAAGTATGGAGCTATGGAGCCACCAGCCACCCAGGCTGGAGCTCTGGAGCTCTGGAGGTATGGAGCTCTGGTGCTATGGAAGTATGGAGCTCTGGTGCTATGGAAGTATGGAGCTATGGAGGTATGGAAGTATGGAGCTATGGAAGTATGGAGCTATGGAGCTCTGGAAGTATGGAGCTATGGAGCTCTGGAGGTATGGAGCCCTGGAGCTATGGAGCCCTGGAGCTATGGAAGTATGGAGCTCTGGTGCTATGGAGCTATGGAGCTCTGGTGCTATGGAGCTATGGAGCTATGGAGCTCTGGAGCTATGGAGCTCTGGAGGTATGGAGCTATGGAGCTATGGAGCTCTGGAGGTATGGAGCTATGGAGCTATGGAAGTATGGAGCTCTGGTGCTATGGAGCTATGGAGCTCTGGTGCTATGGAGCTATGGAGCTCTGGTGCTATGGAGCTATGGAGCTATGGAGCTCTGGAAGTATGGAGCTCTGGTGCTATGGAGCTATGGAGCTCTGGTGCTATGGAGCTATGGAGCTCTGGTGCTATGGAGCTCTGGTGCTATGGAGCTCTGGTGCTATGGAGCTATGGAGCTCTGGTGCTATGGAGCTCTGGAGGTATGGAGCTCTGGAGGTATGGAGCTCTGGAGGTATGGAGCTATGGAGCCCTGGAGCTCTGGAGGTATGGAGCTATGGTGCTATGGAGCTCTGAAGCCATGGAGCTCTGGTGCTATGGAGCTATGGAGCTCTGGTGCTATGGAGCTATGGAGCTATGGAGCTCTGGAAGTATGGAGCTCTGGTGCTATGGAGCTATGGAGCTCTGGTGCTATGGAGCTATGGAGCTCTGGTGCTATGGAGCTATGGAGCTCTGGTGCTATGGAGCTCTGGTGCTATGGAGCTCTGGTGCTATGGAGCTATGGAGCTCTGGTGCTATGGAGCTATGGAGCTCTGGAGGTATGGAGCTCTGGAGGTATGGAGCTCTGGAGGTATGGAGCTATGGAGCCCTGGAGCTCTGGAGGTATGGAGCTATGGTGCTATGGAGCTCTGAAGCCATGGAGCTCTGGTGCTATGGAGCTCTGGAGCTCTGGAGGTATGGAGCTCTGGAGGTATGGAGCTATGGAGCCCTGGAGCTCTGGAGGTATGGAGCTATGGAGCTCTGAAGCCATGGAGCTCTGGTGCTATGGAGCTCTGGAGCTCTGGAGGTATGGAGCTCTGGAGGTATGGAGCTCTGGAGGTATGGAGCTATGGAGCCCTGGAGCTCTGGAGGTATGGAGCTATGGTGCTATGGAGCTCTGAAGCCATGGAGCTCTGGTGCTATGGAGCTCTGGAGGTATGGAGCTCTGGAGGTATGGAGCTCTGGAGGTATGGAGCTATGGAGCCCTGGAGCTCTGGAGGTATGGAGCTATGGTGCTATGGAGCTCTGAAGCCATGGAGCTCTGGTGCTATGGAGCTCTGGAGGTATGGAGCTCTGGAGGTATGGAGCTCTGGAGGTATGGAGCTATGGAGCCCTGGAGCTCTGGAGGTATGGAGCTATGGTGCTATGGAGCTCTGAAGCCATGGAGCTCTGGTGCTATGGAGCTATGGAGCTCTGGTGCTATGGAGCTATGGAGGTATGGAGCCACCAGCCAGCACCCTCCGTGGCTGGATCAATGGAAGTGTTTTAGGTACCAGGCAGCCAAAGGGCCGAGGCCTCACGCTCGACCACGCCGGCGCAGAGTTCCAGCCGCTCGGATAAGCTCTGTCACTCACCCGCCGCGCAGCCACCGGTAACGGGGAAATGTCGCCGCCTGGCGGACACGCCGTTGTAAATGAATGGGCTTTCGCACTTAGTGCAATTTTCGCCAACTCTCTGACTTAGAGCTATGGAAGTATGGAGCTATGGAGCCACCAGCCACCCAGGCTGGAGCTATGGAGCTCTGGAGGTATGGAGCTCAGGTGCTATGGAAGTATGGAGCTATGGAGCTATGGAAGTATGGAGCTATGGAGCTATGGAGCTCTGGAAGTATGGAGCTATGGAGCTCTGGAGGTATGGAGCTATGGAGCCCTGGAGCCCTGGAGCTATGGAGCTCTGGTGCTATGGAGGTATGGAGCTCTGGAGGTATGGAGCTCTGGAGGTATGGAGCTATGGAGCTATGGAGCCATGGAGCTATGGAGCTATGGAGCCCTGGAGCTATGGAGCTATGGAGCCCTGGAGCTATGGAGCTATGGAGCTCTGGTGCTATGGAGCTATGGAGCTCTGGTGCTATGGAGCTATGGAGCTCTGGTGCTATGGAGCTATGGAGCTCTGGTGCTATGGAGCTATGGAGCTCTGGAAGTATGGAGCTATGGAGCTCTGGAGGTATGGAGCTATGGAGCCCTGGAGCTATGGAGCCCTGGAGCTATGGAAGTATGGAGCTCTGGTGCTATGGAGCTATGGAGCTCTGGTGCTATGGAGCTATGGAGCTCTGGAGCTATGGAGCTCTGGAGGTATGGAGCTATGGAGCTATGGAGCTCTGGAGGTATGGAGCTATGGAGCTATGGAAGTATGGAGCTCTGGTGCTATGGAGCTATGGAGCTCTGGTGCTATGGAGCTATGGAGCTCTGGTGCTATGGAGCTATGGAGCTATGGAGCTCTGGAAGTATGGAGCTCTGGTGCTATGGAGCTATGGAGCTCTGGTGCTATGGAGCTATGGAGCTCTGGTGCTATGGAGCTATGGAGCTCTGGTGCTATGGAGCTCTGGTGCTATGGAGCTCTGGTGCTATGGAGCTATGGAGCTCTGGTGCTATGGAGCTATGGAGCTCTGGAGGTATGGAGCTCTGGAGGTATGGAGCTCTGGAGGTATGGAGCTTTGGAGCCCTGGAGCTCTGGAGGTATGGAGCTATGGTGCTATGGAGCTCTGAAGCCATGGAGCTCTGGTGCTATGGAGCTCTGGAGCTCTGGAGGTATGGAGCTCTGGAGGTATGGAGCTATGGAGCCCTGGAGCTCTGGAGGTATGGAGCTATGGTGCTATGGAGCTCTGAAGCCATGGAGCTCTGGTGCTATGGAGCTCTGGAGCTCTGGAGGTATGGAGCTCTGGAGGTATGGAGCTATGGAGCCCTGGAGCTCTGGAGGTATGGAGCTATGGTGCTATGGAGCTCTGAAGCCATGGAGCTCTGGTGCTATGGAGCTCTGGAGCTCTGGAGGTATGGAGCTCTGGAGGTATGGAGCTCTGGAGGTATGGAGCTATGGAGCCCTGGAGCTCTGGAGGTATGGAGCTATGGTGCTATGGAGCTCTGAAGCCATGGAGCTCTGGTGCTATGGAGCTCTGGAGGTATGGAGCTCTGGAGGTATGGAGCTCTGGAGGTATGGAGCTATGGAGCCCTGGAGCTCTGGAGGTATGGAGCTATGGTGCTATGGAGCTCTGAAGCCATGGAGCTCTGGTGCTATGGAGCTCTGGAGGTATGGAGCTCTGGAGGTATGGAGCTCTGGAGGTATGGAGCTATGGAGCCCTGGAGCTCTGGAGGTATGGAGCTATGGTGCTATGGAGCTCTGAAGCCATGGAGCTCTGGTGCTATGGAGCTCTGGAGGTATGGAGCTCTGGCGGTATGGAGCTCTGGAGGTATGGAGCTATGGAGCCCTGGAGCTCTGGAGGTATGGAGCTATGGTGCTATGGAGCTCTGAAGCCATGGAGCTCTGGTGCTATGGAGCTATGGAGCTCTGGTGCTATGGAGCTATGGAGGTATGGAGCCACCAGCCAGCACCCTCCGTGGCTGGATCAATGGAAGTGTTTTAGGTACCGAGGCCTCACGCTCGACCACGCCGGCGCAGAGTTCCAGCCGCTCGGATAAGCTCTGTCACTCACCCGCCGCGCAGCCACCGGTAACGGGGAAATGTCGCCGCCTTGTGGACACGCCGTTGTAAATGAATGGGCTTTCGCACTTAGTGCAATTTTCGCCAACTCTCTGACTTAGAGCTATGGAAGTATGGAGCTATGGAGCCACCAGCCACCCAGGCTGGAGCTCTGGAGCTCTGGAGGTATGGAGCTCTGGTGCTATGGAAGTATGGAGCTCTGGTGCTATGGAAGTATGGAGCTATGGAGGTATGGAAGTATGGAGCTATGGAAGTATGGAGCTATGGAGCTCTGGAAGTATGGAGCTATGGAGCTCTGGAGGTATGGAGCCCTGGAGCTATGGAGCCCTGGAGCTATGGAAGTATGGAGCTCTGGTGCTATGGAGCTATGGAGCTCTGGTGCTATGGAGCTATGGAGCTATGGAGCTCTGGAGCTATGGAGCTCTGGAGGTATGGAGCTATGGAGCTATGGAGCTCTGGAGGTATGGAGCTATGGAGCTATGGAAGTATGGAGCTCTGGTGCTATGGAGCTATGGAGCTCTGGTGCTATGGAGCTATGGAGCTCTGGTGCTATGGAGCTATGGAGCTATGGAGCTCTGGAAGTATGGAGCTCTGGTGCTATGGAGCTATGGAGCTCTGGTGCTATGGAGCTATGGAGCTCTGGTGCTATGGAGCTCTGGTGCTATGGAGCTCTGGTGCTATGGAGCTATGGAGCTCTGGTGCTATGGAGCTCTGGAGGTATGGAGCTCTGGAGGTATGGAGCTCTGGAGGTATGGAGCTATGGAGCCCTGGAGCTCTGGAGGTATGGAGCTATGGTGCTATGGAGCTCTGAAGCCATGGAGCTCTGGTGCTATGGAGCTATGGAGCTCTGGTGCTATGGAGCTATGGAGCTATGGAGCTCTGGAAGTATGGAGCTCTGGTGCTATGGAGCTATGGAGCTCTGGTGCTATGGAGCTATGGAGCTCTGGTGCTATGGAGCTATGGAGCTCTGGTGCTATGGAGCTCTGGTGCTATGGAGCTCTGGTGCTATGGAGCTATGGAGCTCTGGTGCTATGGAGCTATGGAGCTCTGGAGGTATGGAGCTCCGGAGGTATGGAGCTCTGGAGGTATGGAGCTATGGAGCCCTGGAGCTCTGGAGGTATGGAGCTATGGTGCTATGGAGCTCTGAAGCCATGGAGCTCTGGTGCTATGGAGCTCTGGAGCTCTGGAGGTATGGAGCTCTGGAGGTATGGAGCTATGGAGCCCTGGAGCTCTGGAGGTATGGAGCTATGGTGCTATGGAGCTCTGAAGCCATGGAGCTCTGGTGCTATGGAGCTCTGGAGCTCTGGAGGTATGGAGCTCTGGAGGTATGGAGCTCTGGAGGTATGGAGCTATGGAGCCCTGGAGCTCTGGAGGTATGGAGCTATGGTGCTATGGAGCTCTGAAGCCATGGAGCTCTGGTGCTATGGAGCTCTGGAGGTATGGAGCTCTGGAGGTATGGAGCTCTGGAGGTATGGAGCTATGGAGCCCTGGAGCTCTGGAGGTATGGAGCTATGGTGCTATGGAGCTCTGAAGCCATGGAGCTCTGGTGCTATGGAGCTCTGGAGGTATGGAGCTCTGGAGGTATGGAGCTCTGGAGGTATGGAGCTATGGAGCCCTGGAGCTCTGGAGGTATGGAGCTATGGTGCTATGGAGCTCTGAAGCCATGGAGCTCTGGTGCTATGGAGCTATGGAGCTCTGGTGCTATGGAGCTATGGAGGTATGGAGCCACCAGCCAGCACCCTCCGTGGCTGGATCAATGGAAGTGTTTTAGGTACCAGGCAGCCAAAGGGCCGAGGCTTAGTGCAATTTTCGCCAACTCTCTGACTTAGAGCTATGGAAGTATGGAGCTATGGAGCCACCAGCCACCCAGGCTGGAGCTATGGAGCTCTGGAGGTATGGAGCTAAGGTGCTATGGAAGTATGGAGCTATGGAGCTATGGAAGTATGGAGCTATGGAGCTATGGAGCTCTGGAAGTATGGAGCTATGGAGCTCTGGAGGTATGGAGCTATGGAGCCCTGGAGCCCTGGAGCTATGGAGCTCTGGTGCTATGGAGGTATGGAGCTCTGGAGGTATGGAGCTCTGGAGGTATGGAGCTATGGAGCTATGGAGCCCTGGAGCTATGGAGCTATGGAGCCCTGGAGCTATGGAGCTATGGAGCCCTGGAGCTATGGAGCTATGGAGCTCTGGTGCTATGGAGCTATGGAGCTCTGGTGCTATGGAGCTATGGAGCTCTGGTGCTATGGAGCTATGGAGCTCTGGTGCTATGGAGCTATGGAGCTCTGGAAGTATGGAGCTATGGAGCTCTGGAGGTATGGAGCTATGGAGCCCTGGAGCTATGGAGCCCTGGAGCTATGGAAGTATGGAGCTCTGGTGCTATGGAGCTATGGAGCTCTGGTGCTATGGAGCTATGGAGCTCTGGAGCTATGGAGCTCTGGAGGTATGGAGCTATGGAGCTATGGAGCTCTGGAGGTATGGAGCTATGGAGCTATGGAAGTATGGAGCTCTGGTGCTATGGAGCTATGGAGCTCTGGTGCTATGGAGCTATGGAGCTCTGGTGCTATGGAGCTATGGAGCTCTGGAAGTATGGAGCTCTGGTGCTATGGAGCTATGGAGCTCTGGTGCTATGGAGCTATGGAGCTCTGGTGCTATGGAGCTATGGAGCTCTGGTGCTATGGAGCTCTGGTGCTATGGAGCTCTGGTGCTATGGAGCTATGGAGCTCTGGTGCTATGGAGCTATGGAGCTCTGGAGGTATGGAGCTCTGGAGGTATGGAGCTCTGGAGGTATGGAGCTTTGGAGCCCTGGAGCTCTGGAGGTATGGAGCTATGGTGCTATGGAGCTCTGAAGCCATGGAGCTCTGGTGCTATGGAGCTCTGGAGCTCTGGAGGTATGGAGCTCTGGAGGTATGGAGCTATGGAGCCCTGGAGCTCTGGAGGTATGGAGCTATGGTGCTATGGAGCTCTGAAGCCATGGAGCTCTGGTGCTATGGAGCTCTGGAGCTCTGGAGGTATGGAGCTCTGGAGGTATGGAGCTATGGAGCCCTGGAGCTCTGGAGGTATGGAGCTATGGTGCTATGGAGCTCTGAAGCCATGGAGCTCTGGTGCTATGGAGCTCTGGAGCTCTGGAGGTATGGAGCTCTGGAGGTATGGAGCTCTGGAGGTATGGAGCTATGGAGCCCTGGAGCTCTGGAGGTATGGAGCTATGGTGCTATGGAGCTCTGAAGCCATGGAGCTCTGGTGCTATGGAGCTCTGGAGGTATGGAGCTCTGGAGGTATGGAGCTCTGGAGGTATGGAGCTATGGAGCCCTGGAGCTCTGGAGGTATGGAGCTATGGTGCTATGGAGCTCTGAAGCCATGGAGCTCTGGTGCTATGGAGCTCTGGAGGTATGGAGCTCTGGAGGTATGGAGCTCTGGAGGTATGGAGCTATGGAGCCCTGGAGCTCTGGAGGTATGGAGCTATGGTGCTATGGAGCTCTGAAGCCATGGAGCTCTGGTGCTATGGAGCTCTGGAGGTATGGAGCTCTGGAGGTATGGAGCTCTGGAGGTATGGAGCTATGGAGCCCTGGAGCTCTGGAGGTATGGAGCTATGGTGCTATGGAGCTCTGAAGCCATGGAGCTCTGGTGCTATGGAGCTATGGAGCTCTGGTGCTATGGAGCTATGGAGGTATGGAGCCACCAGCCAGCACCCTCCGTGGCTGGATCAATGGAAGTGTTTTAGGTACCAGGCAGCCAAAGGGCCGAGGCCTCACGCTCGACCACGCCGGCGCAGAGTTCCAGCCGCTCGGATAAGCTCTGTCACTCACCCGCCGCGCAGCCACCGGTAACGGGGAAATGTCGCCGCCTTGTGGACACGCCGTTGTAAATGAATGGGCTTTCGCACTTAGTGCAATTTTCGCCAACTCTCTGACTTAGAGCTATGGAAGTATGGAGCTATGGAGCCACCAGCCACCCAGGCTGGAGCTCTGGAGCTCTGGAGGTATGGAGCTCTGGTGCTATGGAAGTATGGAGCTCTGGTGCTATGGAAGTATGGAGCTATGGAGGTATGGAAGTATGGAGCTATGGAAGTATGGAGCTATGGAGCTCTGGAAGTATGGAGCTATGGAGCTCTGGAGGTATGGAGCCCTGGAGCTATGGAGCCCTGGAGCTATGGAAGTATGGAGCTCTGGTGCTATGGAGCTATGGAGCTCTGGTGCTATGGAGCTATGGAGCTATGGAGCTCTGGAGCTATGGAGCTCTGGAGGTATGGAGCTATGGAGCTATGGAGCTCTGGAGGTATGGAGCTATGGAGCTATGGAAGTATGGAGCTCTGGTGCTATGGAGCTATGGAGCTCTGGTGCTATGGAGCTATGGAGCTCTGGTGCTATGGAGCTATGGAGCTATGGAGCTCTGGAAGTATGGAGCTCTGGTGCTATGGAGCTATGGAGCTCTGGTGCTATGGAGCTATGGAGCTCTGGTGCTATGGAGCTCTGGTGCTATGGAGCTCTGGTGCTATGGAGCTATGGAGGTCTGGTGCTATGGAGCTATGGAGCTCTGGAGGTATGGAGCTCTGGAGGTATGGAGCTCTGGAGGTATGGAGCTATGGAGCCCTGGAGCTCTGGAGGTATGGAGCTATGGTGCTATGGAGCTCTGAAGCCATGGAGCTCTGGTGCTATGGAGCTCTGGAGCTCTGGAGGTATGGAGCTCTGGAGGTATGGAGCTATGGAGCCCTGGAGCTCTGGAGGTATGGAGCTATGGAGCTCTGAAGCCATGGAGCTCTGGTGCTATGGAGCTCTGGAGCTCTGGAGGTATGGAGCTCTGGAGGTATGGAGCTATGGAGCCCTGGAGCTCTGGAGGTATGGAGCTATGGTGCTATGGAGCTCTGAAGCCATGGAGCTCTGGTGCTATGGAGCTCTGGAGGTATGGAGCTCTGGAGGTATGGAGCTCTGGAGGTATGGAGCTATGGAGCCCTGGAGCTCTGGAGGTATGGAGCTATGGTGCTATGGAGCTCTGAAGCCATGGAGCTCTGGTGCTATGGAGCTCTGGAGGTATGGAGCTCTGGAGGTATGGAGCTCTGGAGGTATGGAGCTATGGAGCCCTGGAGCTCTGGAGGTATGGAGCTATGGTGCTATGGAGCTCTGAAGCCATGGAGCTCTGGTGCTATGGAGCTATGGAGCTCTGGTGCTATGGAGCTATGGAGGTATGGAGCCACCAGCCAGCACCCTCCGTGGCTGGATCAATGGAAGTGTCTTAGGTACCAGGCAGCTAAAGGGCCGAGGCCTCACGCTCGACCACGCCGGCGCAGAGTTCCAGCCGCTCGGATAAGCTCTGTCACTCACCCGCCGCGCAGCCACCGGTAACGGGGAAATGTCGCCGCCTGGCGGACACGCCGTTGTAAATGAATGGGCTTTCGCACTTAGTGCAATTTTCGCCAACTCTCTGACTTAGAGCTATGGAAGTATGGAGCTATGGAGCCACCAGCCACCCAGGCTGGAGCTATGGAGCTCTGGAGGTATGGAGCTCAGGTGCTATGGAAGTATGGAGCTATGGAGCTATGGAAGTATGGAGCTATGGAGCTATGGAGCTCTGGAAGTATGGAGCTATGGAGCTCTGGAGGTATGGAGCTATGGAGCCCTGGAGCCCTGGAGCCCTGGAGCTATGGAGCTCTGGTGCTATGGAGGTATGGAGCTCTGGAGGTATGGAGCTCTGGAGGTATGGAGCTATGGAGCTATGGAGCCCTGGAGCTATGGAGCTATGGAGCCCTTGAGCTATGGAGCTATGGAGCCCTGGAGCTATGGAGCTATGGAGCTCTGGTGCTATGGAGCTATGGAGCTCTGGTGCTATGGAGCTCTGGTGCTATGGAGCTATGGAGCTCTGGTGCTATGGAGCTATGGAGCTCTGGAAGTATGGAGCTATGGAGCTCTGGAGGTATGGAGCTATGGAGCCCTGGAGCTATGGAGCCCTGGAGCTATGGAAGTATGGAGCTCTGGTGCTATGGAGCTATGGAGCTCTGGTGCTATGGAGCTATGGAGCTCTGGAGCTATGGAGCTCTGGAGGTATGGAGCTATGGAGCTATGGAGCTATGGAGCCCTGGAGCTCTGGAGGTATGGAGCTATGGTGCTATGGAGCTCTGAAGCCATGGAGCTCTGGTGCTATGGAGCTATGGAGCTCTGGTGCTATGGAGCTATGGAGCTATGGAGCTCTGGAAGTATGGAGCTCTGGTGCTATGGAGCTATGGAGCTCTGGTGCTATGGAGCTATGGAGCTCTGGTGCTATGGAGCTATGGAGCTCTGGTGCTATGGAGCTCTGGTGGTATGGAGCTCTGGTGCTATGGAGCTATGGAGCTCTGGTGCTATGGAGCTATGGAGCTCTGGAGGTATGGAGCTCTGGAGGTATGGAGCTCTGGAGGTATGGAGCTATGGAGCCCTGGAGCTCTGGAGGTATGGAGCTATGGTGCTATGGAGCTCTGAAGCCATGGAGCTCTGGTGCTATGGAGCTCTGGAGCTCTGGAGGTATGGAGCTCTGGAGGTATGGAGCTATGGAGCCCTGGAGCTCTGGAGGTATGGAGCTATGGTGCTATGGAGCTCTGAAGCCATGGAGCTCTGGTGCTATGGAGCTCTGGAGCTCTGGAGGTATGGAGCTCTGGAGGTATGGAGCTCTGGAGGTATGGAGCTATGGAGCCCTGGAGCTCTGGAGGTATGGAGCTATGGTGCTATGGAGCTCTGAAGCCATGGAGCTCTGGTGCTATGGAGCTCTGGAGCTCTGGAGGTATGGAGCTCTGGAGGTATGGAGCTCTGGAGGTATGGAGCTATGGAGCCCTGGAGCTCTGGAGGTATGGAGCTATGGTGCTATGGAGCTCTGAAGCCATGGAGCTCTGGTGCTATGGAGCTCTGGAGGTATGGAGCTCTGGAGGTATGGAGCTCTGGAGGTATGGAGCTATGGAGCCCTGGAGCTCTGGAGGTATGGAGCTATGGTGCTATGGAGCTCTGAAGCCATGGAGCTCTGGTGCTATGGAGCTATGGAGCTCTGGTGCTATGGAGCTATGGAGGTATGGAGCCACCAGCCAGCACCCTCCGTGGCTGGATCAATGGAAGTGTTTTAGGTACCAGGCAGCCAAAGGGCCGAGGCCTCACGCTCGACCACGCCGGCGCAGAGTTCCAGCCGCTCGGATAAGCTCTGTCACTCACCCGCCGCGCAGCCACCGGTAACGGGGAAATGTCGCCGCCTTGTGGACACGCCGTTGTAAATGAATGGGCTTTCGCACTTAGTGCAATTTTCGCCAACTCTCTGACTGGAGCTATGGAAGTATGGAGCTATGGAGCCACCAGCCACCCAGGCTGGAGCTATGGAGCTCTGGAGGTATGGAGCTCTGGTGCTATGGAAGTATGGAGCTATGGAGCTATGGAAGTATGGAGCTATGGAGCTATGGAGCTCTGGAAGTATGGAGCTATGGAGCTCTGGAGGTATGGAGCTATGGAGCCCTGGAGCCCTGGAGCTATGGAGCCCTGGAGCTATGTAGCTATGGAGCCCTGGAGCTATGGAGCTATGGAGCCCTGGAGCTATGGAGCTATGGAGCTCTGGTGCTATGGAGCTATGGAGCTCTGGTGCTATGGAGCTATGGAGCTCTGGTGCTATGGAGCTATGGAGCTCTGGTGCTATGGAGCTATGGAGCTCTGGTGCTATGGAGCTATGGAGCTCTGGTGCTATGGAGCTATGGAGCTCTGGTGCTATGGAGCTATGGAGCTCTGGAAGTATGGAGCTATGGAGCTCTGGAGGTATGGAGCTATGGAGCCCTGGAGCTATGGAGCCCTGGAGCTATGGAAGTATGGAGCTCTGGTGCTATGGAGCTATGGAGCTCTGGTGCTATGGAGCTATGGAGCTCTGGAGCTATGGAGCTCTGGAGGTATGGAGCTATGGAGCTATGGAGCTCTGGAGGTATGGAGCTATGGAGCTATGGAAGTATGGAGCTCTGGTGCTATGGAGCTATGGAGCTCTGGTGCTATGGAGCTATGGAGCTCTGGTGCTATGGAGCTATGGAGCTATGGAGCTCTGGAAGTATGGAGCTCTGGTGCTATGGAGCTATGGAGCTCTGGTGCTATGGAGCTATGGAGCTCTGGTGCTATGGAGCTATGGAGCTCTGGTGCTATGGAGCTCTGGTGCTATGGAGCTCTGGTGCTATGGAGCTATGGAGCTCTGGTGCTATGGAGCTATGGAGCTCTGGAGGTATGGAGCTCTGGAGGTATGGAGCTCTGGAGGTATGGAGCTTTGGAGCCCTGGAGCTCTGGAGGTATGGAGCTATGGTGCTATGGAGCTCTGAAGCCATGGAGCTCTGGTGCTATGGAGCTCTGGAGCTCTGGAGGTATGGAGCTCTGGAGGTATGGAGCTATGGAGCCCTGGAGCTCTGGAGGTATGGAGCTATGGTGCTATGGAGCTCTGAAGCCATGGAGCTCTGGTGCTATGGAGCTCTGGAGCTCTGGAGGTATGGAGCTCTGGAGGTATGGAGCTATGGAGCCCTGGAGCTCTGGAGGTATGGAGCTATGGTGCTATGGAGCTCTGAAGCCATGGAGCTCTGGTGCTATGGAGCTCTGGAGCTCTGGAGGTATGGAGCTCTGGAGGTATGGAGCTCTGGAGGTATGGAGCTATGGAGCCCTGGAGCTCTGGAGGTATGGAGCTATGGTGCTATGGAGCTCTGAAGCCATGGAGCTCTGGTGCTATGGAGCTCTGGAGGTATGGAGCTCTGGAGGTATGGAGCTCTGGAGGTATGGAGCTATGGAGCCCTGGAGCTCTGGAGGTATGGAGCTATGGTGCTATGGAGCTCTGAAGCCATGGAGCTCTGGTGCTATGGAGCTATGGAGCTCTGGTGCTATGGAGCTATGGAGGTATGGAGCCACCAGCCAGCACCCTCCGTGGCTGGATCAATGGAAGTGTTTTAGGTACCAGGCAGCAAAGGGCCGAGGCCTCACGCTCGACCACGCCGGCGCAGAGTTCCAGCCGCTCGGATAAGCTCTGTCACTCACCCGCCGCGCAGCCACCGGTAACGGGGAAATGTCGCCGCCTTGTGGACACGCCGTTGTAAATGAATGGGCTTTCGCACTTAGTGCAATTTTCGCCAACTCTCTGACTTAGAGCTATGGAAGTATGGAGCTATGGAGCCACCAGCCACCCAGGCTGGAGCTCTGGAGCTCTGGAGGTATGGAGCTCTGGTGCTATGGAAGTATGGAGCTCTGGTGCTATGGAAGTATGGAGCTATGGAGGTATGGAAGTATGGAGCTATGGAAGTATGGAGCTATGGAGCTCTGGAAGTATGGAGCTATGGAGCTCTGGAGGTATGGAGCCCTGGAGCTATGGAAGTATGGAGCTCTGGTGCTATGGAGCTATGGAGCTCTGGTGCTATGGAGCTATGGAGCTATGGAGCTCTGGAGCTATGGAGCTCTGGAGGTATGGAGCTATGGAGCTATGGAGCTCTGGAGGTATGGAGCTATGGAGCTATGGAAGTATGGAGCTCTGGTGCTATGGAGCTATGGAGCTCTGGTGCTATGGAGCTATGGAGCTCTGGTGCTATGGAGCTATGGAGCTATGGAGCTCTGGAAGTATGGAGCTCTGGTGCTATGGAGCTATGGAGCTCTGGTGCTATGGAGCTATGGAGCTCTGGTGCTATGGAGCTCTGGTGCTATGGAGCTCTGGTGCTATGGAGCTATGGAGCTCTGGTGCTATGGAGCTCTGGAGGTATGGAGCTCTGGAGGTATGGAGCTCTGGAGGTATGGAGCTATGGAGCCCTGGAGCTCTGGAGGTATGGAGCTATGGTGCTATGGAGCTCTGAAGCCATGGAGCTCTGGTGCTATGGAGCTATGGAGCTCTGGTGCTATGGAGCTATGGAGCTATGGAGCTCTGGAAGTATGGAGCTCTGGTGCTATGGAGCTATGGAGCTCTGGTGCTATGGAGCTATGGAGCTCTGGTGCTATGGAGCTATGGAGCTCTGGTGCTATGGAGCTCTGGTGCTATGGAGCTCTGGTGCTATGGAGCTATGGAGCTCTGGTGCTATGGAGCTATGGAGCTCTGGAGGTATGGAGCTCTGGAGGTATGGAGCTCTGGAGGTATGGAGCTATGGAGCACTGGAGCTCTGGAGGTATGGAGCTATGGTGCTATGGAGCTCTGAAGCCATGGAGCTCTGGTGCTATGGAGCTCTGGAGCTCTGGAGGTATGGAGCTCTGGAGGTATGGAGCTATGGAGCCCTGGAGCTCTGGAGGTATGGAGCTATGGTGCTATGGAGCTCTGAAGCCATGGAGCTCTGGTGCTATGGAGCTCTGGAGCTCTGGAGGTATGGAGCTCTGGAGGTATGGAGCTCTGGAGGTATGGAGCTATGGAGCCCTGGAGCTCTGGAGGTATGGAGCTATGGTGCTATGGAGCTCTGAAGCCATGGAGCTCTGGTGCTATGGAGGTATGGAGGTATGGAGCTCTGGAGGTATGGAGCTCTGGAGGTATGGAGCTATGGAGCCCTGGAGCTCTGGAGGTATGGAGCTATGGTGCTATGGAGCTCTGAAGCCATGGAGCTCTGGTGCTATGGAGCTATGGAGCTCTGGTGCTATGGAGCTATGGAGGTATGGAGCCACCAGCCAGCACCCTCCGTGGCTGGATCAATGGAAGTGTTTTAGGTACCAGGCAGCCAAAGGGCCGAGGCCTCACGCTCGACCACGCCGGCGCAGAGTTCCAGCCGCTCGGATAAGCTCTGTCACTCACCCGCCGCGCAGCCACCGGTAACGGGGAAATGTCGCCGCCTTGTGGACACGCCGTTGTAAATGAATGGGCTTTCGCACTTAGTGCAATTTTCGCCAACTCTCTGACTGGAGCTATGGAAGTATGGAGCTATGGAGCCACCAGCCACCCAGGCTGGAGCTATGGAGCTCTGGAGGTATGGAGCTCTGGTGCTATGGAAGTATGGAGCTATGGAGCTATGGAAGTATGGAGCTATGGAGCTATGGAGCTCTGGAAGTATGGAGCTATGGAGCTCTGGAGGTATGGAGCCCTGGAGCCCTGGAGCTATGGAGCCCTGGAGCTATGGAGCTATGGAGCCCTGGAGCTATGGAGCTATGGAGCCCTGGAGCTATGGAGCTATGGAGCTCTGGTGCTATGGAGCTATGGAGCTCTGGTGCTATGGAGCTATGGAGCTCTGGTGCTATGGAGCTATGGAGCTCTGGTGCTATGGAGCTATGGAGCTCTGGAAGTATGGAGCTATGGAGCTCTGGAGGTATGGAGCTATGGAGCTCTGGAGGTATGGAGCTATGGAGCCCTGGAGCTATGGAGCCCTGGAGCTATGGAAGTATGGAGCTCTGGTGCTATGGAGCTATGGAGCTCTGGTGCTATGGAGCTATGGAGCTCTGGAGCTATGGAGCTCTGGAGGTATGGAGCTATGGAGCTCTGGAGGTATGGAGCTATGGAGCTATGGAAGTATGGAGCTCTGGTGCTATGGAGCTATGGAGCTCTGGTGCTATGGAGCTATGGAGCTCTGGTGCTATGGAGCTATGGAGCTATGGAGCTCTGGAAGTATGGAGCTCTGGTGCTATGGAGCTATGGAGCTCTGGTGCTATGGAGCTATGGAGCTATGGTGCTATGGAGCTATGGAGCTCTGGTGCTATGGAGCTATGGTGCTATGGAGCTCTGGTGCTATGGAGCTATGGAGCTCTGGTGCTATGGAGCTATGGAGCTCTGGAGGTATGGAGCTCTGGAGGTATGGAGCTCTGGAGGTATGGAGCTTTGGAGCCCTGGAGCTCTGGAGGTATGGAGCTATGGTGCTATGGAGCTCTGAAGCCATGGAGCTCTGGTGCTATGGAGCTATGGAGCTCTGGTGCTATGGAGCTATGGAGGTATGGAGCTATGGAGCCCTGGAGCTCTGGAGGTATGGAGCTATGGTGCTATGGAGCTCTGAAGCCATGGAGCTCTGGTGCTATGGAGCTCTGGAGCTCTGGAGGTATGGAGCTCTGGAGGTATGGAGCTATGGAGCCCTGGAGCTCTGGAGGTATGGAGCTATGGTGCTATGGAGCTCTGAAGCCATGGAGCTCTGGTGCTATGGAGCTCTGGAGCTCTGGAGGTATGGAGCTCTGGAGGTATGGAGCTCTGGAGGTATGGAGCTATGGAGCCCTGGAGCTCTGGAGGTATGGAGCTATGGTGCTATGGAGCTCTGAAGCCATGGAGCTCTGGTGCTATGGAGCTCTGGAGGTATGGAGCTCTGGAGGTATGGAGCTCTGGAGGTATGGAGCTATGGAGCCCTGGAGCTCTGGAGGTATGGAGCTATGGTGCTATGGAGCTCTGAAGCCATGGAGCTCTGGTGCTATGGAGCTATGGAGCTCTGGTGCTATGGAGCTATGGAGGTATGGAGCCACCAGCCAGCACCCTCCGTGGCTGGATCAATGGAAGTGTTTTAGGTACCAGGCAGCCAAAGGGCCGAGGCCTCACGCTCGACCACGCCGGCGCAGAGTTCCAGCCGCTCGGATAAGCTCTGTCACTCACCCGCCGCGCAGCCACCGGTAACGGGGAAATGTCGCCGCCTTGTGGACACGCCGTTGTAAATGAATGGGCTTTCGCACTTAGTGCAATTTTCGCCAACTCTCTGACTGGAGCTATGGAAGTATGGAGCTATGGAGCCACCAGCCACCCAGGCTGGAGCTATGGAGCTCTGGAGGTATGGAGCTCTGGTGCTATGGAAGTATGGAGCTATGGAGCTATGGAAGTATGGAGCTATGGAGCTATGGAGCTCTGGAAGTATGGAGCTATGGAGCTCTGGAGGTATGGAGCTATGGAGCCCTGGAGCCCTGGAGCTATGGAGCCCTGGAGCTATGGAGCTATGGAGCCCTGGAGCTATGGAGCTATGGAGCCCTGGAGCTATGGAGCTCTGGTGCTATGGAGCTATGGAGCTCTGGTGCTATGGAGCTATGGAGCTCTGGTGCTATGGAGCTATGGAGCTCTGGTGCTATGGAGCTATGGAGCTCTGGAAGTATGGAGCTATGGAGCTCTGGAGGTATGGAGCTATGGAGCTCTGGAGGTATGGAGCTATGGAGCCCTGGAGCTATGGAGCCCTGGAGCTATGGAAGTATGGAGCTCTGGTGCTATGGAGCTATGGAGCTCTGGTGCTATGGAGCTATGGAGCTCTGGAGCTATGGAGCTCTGGAGGTATGGAGCTATGGAGCTCTGAAAGTATGGAGCTATGGAGCTATGGAAGTATGGAGCTCTGGTGCTATGGAGCTATGGAGCTCTGGTGCTATGGAGCTATGGAGCTCTGGTGCTATGGAGCTATGGAGCTATGGAGCTCTGGAAGTATGGAGCTCTGGTGCTATGGAGCTATGGAGCTCTGGTGCTATGGAGCTATGGAGCTCTGGTGCTATGGAGCTATGGAGCTCTGGTGCTATGGAGCTATGGTGCTATGGAGCTCTGGTGCTATGGAGCTATGGAGCTCTGGTGCTATGGAGCTATGGAGCTCTGGAGGTATGGAGCTCTGGAGGTATGGAGCTCTGGAGGTATGGAGCTTTGGAGCCCTGGAGCTCTGGAGGTATGGAGCTATGGTGCTATGGAGCTCTGAAGCCATGGAGCTCTGGTGCTATGGAGCTATGGAGCTCTGGTGCTATGGAGCTATGGAGGTATGGAGCTATGGAGCCCTGGAGCTCTGGAGGTATGGAGCTATGGTGCTATGGAGCTCTGAAGCCATGGAGCTCTGGTGCTATGGAGCTCTGGAGCTCTGGAGGTATGGAGCTCTGGAGGTATGGAGCTATGGAGCCCTGGAGCTCTGGAGGTATGGAGCTATGGTGCTATGGAGCTCTGAAGCCATGGAGCTCTGGTGCTATGGAGCTCTGGAGCTCTGGAGGTATGGAGCTCTGGAGGTATGGAGCTCTGGAGGTATGGAGCTATGGAGCCCTGGAGCTCTGGAGGTATGGAGCTATGGTGCTATGGAGCTCTGAAGCCATGGAGCTCTGGTGCTATGGAGCTCTGGAGGTATGGAGCTCTGGAGGTATGGAGCTCTGGAGGTATGGAGCTATGGAGCCCTGGAGCTCTGGAGGTATGGAGCTATGGTGCTATGGAGCTCTGAAGCCATGGAGCTCTGGTGCTATGGAGCTATGGAGCTCTGGTGCTATGGAGCTATGGAGGTATGGAGCCACCAGCCAGCACCCTCCGTGGCTGGATCAATGGAAGTGTTTTAGGTACCAGGCAGCCAAAGGGCCGAGGCCTCACGCTCGACCACGCCGGCGCAGAGTTCCAGCCGCTCGGATAAGCTCTGTCACTCACCCGCCGCGCAGCCACCGGTAACGGGGAAATGTCGCCGCCTTGTGGACACGCCGTTGTAAATGAATGGGCTTTCGCACTTAGTGCAATTTTCGCCAACTCTCTGACTTAGAGCTATGGAAGTATGGAGCTATGGAGCCACCAGCCACCCAGGCTGGAGCTCTGGAGCTCTGGAGGTATGGAGCTCTGGTGCTATGGAAGTATGGAGCTCTGGTGCTATGGAAGTATGGAGCTATGGAGGTATGGAAGTATGGAGCTATGGAAGTATGGAGCTATGGAGCTCTGGAAGTATGGAGCTATGGAGCTCTGGAGGTATGGAGCCCTGGAGCTATGGAGCCCTGGAGCTATGGAAGTATGGAGCTCTGGTGCTATGGAGCTATGGAGCTCTGGTGCTATGGAGCTATGGAGCTATGGAGCTCTGGAGCTATGGAGCTCTGGAGGTATGGAGCTATGGAGCTATGGAGCTCTGGAGGTATGGAGCTATGGAGCTATGGAGCTATGGAAGTATGGAGCTCTGGTGCTATGGAGCTCTGGTGCTATGGAGCTATGGAGCTCTGGTGCTATGGAGCTATGGAGCTATGGAGCTCTGGAAGTATGGAGCTCTGGTGCTATGGAGCTATGGAGCTCTGGTGCTATGGAGCTATGGAGCTCTGGTGCTATGGAGCTCTGGTGCTATGGAGCTCTGGTGCTATGGAGCTATGGAGCTCTGGTGCTATGGAGCTCTGGAGGTATGGAGCTCTGGAGGTATGGAGCTCTGGAGGTATGGAGCTATGAAGCCCTGGAGCTCTGGAGGTATGGAGCTATGGTGCTATGGAGCTCTGAAGCCATGGAGCTCTGGTGCTATGGAGCTATGGAGCTCTGGTGCTATGGAGCTATGGAGCTATGGAGCTCTGGAAGTATGGAGCTCTGGTGCTATGGAGCTATGGAGCTCTGGTGCTATGGAGCTATGGAGCTCTGGTGCTATGGAGCTATGGAGCTCTGGTGCTATGGAGCTCTGGTGCTATGGAGCTCTGGTGCTATGGAGCTATGGAGCTCTGGTGCTATGGAGCTATGGAGCTCTGGAGGTATGGAGCTCTGGAGGTATGGAGCTCTGGAGGTATGGAGCTATGGAGCCCTGGAGCTCTGGAGGTATGGAGCTATGGTGCTATGGAGCTCTGAAGCCATGGAGCTCTGGTGCTATGGAGCTCTGGAGCTCTGGAGGTATGGAGCTCTGGAGGTATGGAGCTATGGAGCCCTGGAGCTCTGGAGGTATGGAGCTATGGTGCTATGGAGCTCTGAAGCCATGGAGCTCTGGTGCTATGGAGCTCTGGAGCTCTGGAGGTATGGAGCTCTGGAGGTATGGAGCTCTGGAGGTATGGAGCTATGGAGCCCTGGAGCTCTGGAGGTATGGAGCTATGGTGCTATGGAGCTCTGAAGCCATGGAGCTCTGGTGCTATGGAGCTCTGGAGGTATGGAGCTCTGGAGGTATGGAGCTCTGGAGGTATGGAGCTATGGAGCCCTGGAGCTCTGGAGGTATGGAGCTATGGTGCTATGGAGCTCTGAAGCCATGGAGCTCTGGTGCTATGGAGCTCTGGAGGTATGGAGCTCTGGAGGTATGGAGCTCTGGAGGTATGGAGCTATGGAGCCCTGGAGCTCTGGAGGTATGGAGCTATGGTGCTATGGAGCTCTGAAGCCATGGAGCTCTGGTGCTATGGAGCTATGGAGCTCTGGTGCTATGGAGCTATGGAGGTATGGAGCCACCAGCCAGCACCCTCCGTGGCTGGATCAATGGAAGTGTTTTAGGTACCAGGCAGCCAAAGGGCCGAGGCCTCACGCTCGACCACGCCGGCGCAGAGTTCCAGCCGCTCGGATAAGCTCTGTCACTCACCCGCCGCGCAGCCACCGGTAACGGGGAAATGTCGCCGCCTTGTGGACACGCCGTTGTAAATGAATGGGCTTTCGCACTTAGTGCAATTTTCGCCAACTCTCTGACTGGAGCTATGGAAGTATGGAGCTATGGAGCCACCAGCCACCCAGGCTGGAGCTATGGAGCTCTGGAGGTATGGAGCTCTGGTGCTATGGAAGTATGGAGCTATGGAGCTATGGAGCTATGGAGCTATGGAGCTCTGGAAGTATGGAGCTATGGAGCTCTGGAGGTATGGAGCTATGGAGCCCTGGAGCCCTGGAGCTATGGAGCCCTGGAGCTATGGAGCTATGGAGCCCTGGAGCTATGGAGCTATGGAGCCCTGGAGCTATGGAGCTATGGAGCTCTGGTGCTATGGAGCTATGGAGCTCTGGTGCTATGGAGCTATGGAGCTCTGGTGCTATGGAGCTATGGAGCTCTGGTGCTATGGAGCTATGGAGCTCTGGAAGTATGGAGCTATGGAGCTCTGGAGGTATGGAGCTATGGAGCTCTGGAGGTATGGAGCTATGGAGCCCTGGAGCTATGGAGCCCTGGAGCTATGGAAGTATGGAGCTCTGGTGCTATGGAGCTATGGAGCTCTGGTGCTATGGAGCTATGGAGCTCTGGAGCTATGGAGCTCTGGAGGTATGGAGCTATGGAGCTCTGGAGGTATGGAGCTATGGAGCTATGGAAGTATGGAGCTCTGGTGCTATGGAGCTATGGAGCTCTGGTGCTATGGAGCTATGGAGCTCTGGTGCTATGGAGCTATGGAGCTATGGAGCTCTGGAAGTATGGAGCTCTGGTGCTATGGAGCTATGGAGCTCTGGTGCTATGGAGCTATGGAGCTCTGGTGCTATGGAGCTATGGAGCTCTGGTGCTATGGAGCTCTGGTGCTATGGAGCTCTGGTGCTATGGAGCTATGGAGCTCTGGTGCTATGGAGCTATGGAGCTCTGGAGGTATGGAGCTCTGGAGGTATGGAGCTCTGGAGGTATGGAGCTTTGGAGCCCTGGAGCTCTGGAGGTATGGAGCTATGGTGCTATGGAGCTCTGAAGCCATGGAGCTCTGGTGCTATGGAGCTATGGAGCTCTGGTGCTATGGAGCTATGGAGGTATGGAGCCACCAGCCAGCACCCTCCGTGGCTGGATCAATGGAAGTGTTTTAGGTACCAGGCAGCCAAAGGGCCGAGGCCTCACGCTCGACCACGCCGGCGCAGAGTTCCAGCCGCTCGGATAAGCTCTGTCACTCACCCGCCGCGCAGCCACCGATAACGGGGAAATGTCGCCGCCTTGTGGACACGCCGTTGTAAATGAATGGGCTTTCGCACTTAGTGCAATTTTCGCCAACTCTCTGACTTAGAGCTATGGAAGTATGGAGCTATGGAGCCACCAGCCACCCAGGCTGGAGCTCTGGAGCTCTGGAGGTATGGAGCTCTGGTGCTATGGAAGTATGGAGCTCTGGTGCTATGGAAGTATGGAGCTATGGAGGTATGGAAGTATGGAGCTATGGAAGTATGGAGCTATGGAGCTCTGGAAGTATGGAGCTATGGAGCTCTGGAGGTATGGAGCCCTGGAGCTATGGAGCCCTGGAGCTATGGAAGTATGGAGCTCTGGTGCTATGGAGCTATGGAGCTCTGGTGCTATGGAGCTATGGAGCTATGGAGCTCTGGAGCTATGGAGCTCTGGAGGTATGGAGCTATGGAGCTATGGAGCTCTGGAGGTATGGAGCTATGGAGCTATGGAAGTATGGAGCTCTGGTGCTATGGAGCTATGGAGCTCTGGTGCTATGGAGCTATGGAGCTCTGGTGCTATGGAGCTATGGAGCTATGGAGCTCTGGAAGTATGGAGCTCTGGTGCTATGGAGCTATGGAGCTCTGGTGCTATGGAGCTATGGAGCTCTGGTGCTATGGAGCTCTGGTGCTATGGAGCTCTGGTGCTATGGAGCTATGGAGCTCTGGTGCTATGGAGCTATGGAGCTCTGGAGGTATGGAGCTCTGGAGGTATGGAGCTCTGGAGGTATGGAGCTATGGAGCCCTGGAGCTCTGGAGGTATGGAGCTATGGTGCTATGGAGCTCTGAAGCCATGGAGCTCTGGTGCTATGGAGCTCTGGAGCTCTGGAGGTATGGAGCTCTGGAGGTATGGAGCTATGGAGCCCTGGAGCTCTGGAGGTATGGAGCTATGGTGCTATGGAGCTCTGAAGCCATGGAGCTCTGGTGCTATGGAGCTCTGGAGCTCTGGAGGTATGGAGCTCTGGAGGTATGGAGCTCTGGAGGTATGGAGCTATGGAGCCCTGGAGCTCTGGAGGTATGGAGCTATGGTGCTATGGAGCTCTGAAGCCATGGAGCTCTGGTGCTATGGAGCTCTGGAGGTATGGAGCTCTGGAGGTATGGAGCTCTGGAGGTATGGAGCTATGGAGCCCTGGAGCTCTGGAGGTATGGAGCTATGGTGCTATGGAGCTCTGAAGCCATGGAGCTCTGGTGCTATGGAGCTCTGGAGGTATGGAGCTCTGGAGGTATGGAGCTCTGGAGGTATGGAGCTATGGAGCCCTGGAGCTCTGGAGGTATGGAGCTATGGTGCTATGGAGCTCTGAAGCCATGGAGCTCTGGTGCTATGGAGCTATGGAGCTCTGGTGCTATGGAGCTATGGAGGTATGGAGCCACCAGCCAGCACCCTCCGTGGCTGGATCAATGGAAGTGTTTTAGGTACCAGGCAGCCAAAGGGCCGAGGCCTCACGCTCGACCACGCCGGCGCAGAGTTCCAGCCGCTCGGATAAGCTCTGTCACTCACCCGCCGCGCAGCCACCGGTAACGGGGAAATGTCGCCGCCTGGCGGACACGCCGTTGTAAATGAATGGGCTTTCGCACTTAGTGCAATTTTCGCCAACTCTCTGACTTAGAGCTATGGAAGTATGGAGCTATGGAGCCACCAGCCACCCAGGCTGGAGCTATGGAGCTCTGGAGGTATGGAGCTCAGGTGCTATGGAAGTATGGAGCTATGGAGCTATGGAAGTATGGAGCTATGGAGCTATGGAGCTCTGGAAGTATGGAGCTATGGAGCTCTGGAGGTATGGAGCTATGGAGCCCTGGATCCCTGGAGCTATGGAGCTCTGGTGCTATGGAGGTATGGAGCTCTGGAGGTATGGAGCTCTGGAGGTATGGAGCTATGGAGCTATGGAGCCCTGGAGCTATGGAGCTATGGAGCCCTGGAGCTATGGAGCTATGGAGCCCTGGAGCTATGGAGCTATGGAGCTCTGGTGCTATGGAGCTATGGAGCTCTGGTGCTATGGAGCTATGGAGCTCTGGTGCTATGGAGCTATGGAGCTCTGGTGCTATGGAGCTATGGAGCTCTGGAAGTATGGAGCTATGGAGCTCTGGAGGTATGGAGCTATGGAGCCCTGGAGCTATGGAGCCCTGGAGCTATGGAAGTATGGAGCTCTGGTGCTATGGAGCTATGGAGCTCTGGTGCTATGGAGCTATGGAGCTCTGGAGCTATGGAGCTCTGGAGGTATGGAGCTATGGAGCTATGGAGCTATGGAGCTCTGGAGGTATGGAGCTATGGAGCTATGGAAGTATGGAGCTCTGGTGCTATGGAGCTATGGAGCTCTGGTGCTATGGAGCTATGGAGCTCTGGTGCTATGGAGCTATGGAGCTCTGGAAGTAT